>NC_139352.1:121656281-121681991 GCF_055883805.1 Amblyomma maculatum | reverse complement strand
AGACTCTTGAGAGTTCCTTGGACTGCCAGAAGATCAAATCAGGCGGTATTGTCGACCATAAACCCTGACTGCTCATTGGAGGGTCAAATTCTAAAGTTAAAGCTCAGCTACTTTGGTCATCCGATGAGAAGAGAGGAGTCGCTGGAGAAAGATTTGATGTTGGGAAAGGTTGAGGGTCGCCGGAGAAGGGGTAGGTAGCGAACGCGGTGGTTGGCATCCTCGAGGCGCTGCAGATGAAGTTATGTTAGGAAGATAGAGACCGGAAAGTGTGGCGTGATATGGTCCATAGGGTCTGAACTGAACTGATATTTTGGGAAAGAAGCATACCTTGAAGTGCGTGTATTTCTGCACTAGAGAGTACAAACAATAATGACTAGATGAACGGCCTGAAAAGGTTTTGTTTTCATGAAAAGGAAATTAGAATAAGATTGGGATGGAGCGCATTTGGCAAGCACTCTCAGATTGACTAGCAGCTTACCGGTATCGCTCAAGAGGAAAGTATACAACAGTTGCATCTTGTCTGTACTCGCCTATGGGGCTGAAACGTGGAGGCTAACCAAGAGAGTTCTACTTAAGTTGAGGACAACCCAGAGGGCTATGGAACGAAAAATGGTAGGGGTAACATTAAGGTGGCGGTACCACTCCAGCGGTGAAGAGACGACATTTTTGGCGATATTCATACGCCTACTGCGCCTCACTAGTTTAGTTTATAAATATGACTTTAATATATTTGTAAAGTTTATTTCCGCTCCTTTCTAATGGTGCATTTTATTTATAAATAGCTGCACCGATGTTTAAGCTGTAAAGGAGAACACAAAGGTAAGAAACGGCTTTTCAGCTCTACTTGTCTCGGGAAAAACAAAATTGTGCAAAATCTTTTGCACCTAGGAAAACACCGTTTGAGATGTTTTGATATTAGATGTTATTGAACAAAGTTAAGCATTTTTATTACTGTGTATCGCATAGTTTATTAGCCACGCGCCTGTGAAAAGTGTATAAAACATACAATAACTTTCAAGATACGCATTCTGCTGCGGAGATTTTTTGCGCAGTTGGAGGTCGTACATAGTTCGCTTTTTCCTGAAAATATCATGTCTGCTTCATTTAGTGTAAAAGTTATTTGTGATCAAACTTTGCGTTTTTTGCAAAATGGCTTAAAGTATATGCTAAACTGTTCAAGTAATAAGCTCTTATCTGTGCTGAAATTTCGCGTGGAAAAACTTTGCACCTCGCTGTCAGAGGATAAGCATCGGTTTTGTTCTACGACTCTCGAGGAATGTGCACTGTCAGGATGATTTCAGCTAATTTTTTCGTGGTTCACTTGAAGCGCGCGAGCTCTTCATGAAATATTTTAAGCATGATTGAAATTCTCCATGGCTTGTTTGTTTCTGGCGAATATAACTTAAAGGTTCGGGCTTTCGTTCCCTTATTGAACCGGTAACAATTATCAACTACAAAGTCAAATAATAGTAAAATAACAGAGACGTGTGATAAACGTAGTAGGTAGCGCCATCTATGAAATTTCATGTGCACTAAAATGTCGCAGTTCAGAAAAATTACGAGGATGGCGCCACAAACACCCTGAATCGAGGGGTATTTACGAGAAGGTATTGTGCTTCTACAACGTTTTCCCTTTGCCCTTTCCTTTCCATCGGGCGAGAGAGGTAAACACTGGCGAGTCGGGTCGAGTGGGCGGGTCGAACTGAGGTGCACGTGCTTCGCGCACTCAGGTGCTTCGCGCATGCGCAGTAGCGCTACTTGAAAATGGTCCCTTGACAAATGTACACTTGCTTGCTTTGAGATTTATTTATCGCCTCGAATTAAGTGTGTCATACTGTTTGTGTGCCGAAACGTTGCCAGCTAAGGCTCTCGCGCTACTTACTTACTCTACTTACTCAGCAAGATATAATCGTGGCGGAGATATTGAAATCTTTTTTCTTGTTTTGTTTTGTAGTCTTGTAGCGCCCCTGGCGCCGCGCTTTTATCACAAACAACGGAACGGCGCTGGACAAAGAAGAATTTGGCACTAAGCGTCTCAGTGAAAGCAGCAAAAAAAAAAAAAAAAAGAAAAAGACAGTTCGAACCCGAACGCTGTCGGAGCTGGTTATTCCTCGTCTTAGCTCCGCCACAAAGCTATCTTCAGATGTTCGCGGTGTTAGCATATATTGTGAGGATGTGGAATTTAGAGTTTTTTTTTTCCAGTGGCAAGAAGGAAAAATATCTTCCCCTTTCTACGATAAAATGAATAGTAGGGCACGGAACTATAACACTGCATAAATTAATATAATATAATTTCAAAGAGCGTCTCCCTAGGAGAAATTGCACGAATACTTGTACCCTCTGCCACTTTACTGGTACAGATAAAATGTTTCGACAGTCTGCCAAGTACAACTTGAAAACCTGAACATGCACAAGCATGCCTCTTCAACCTTCCCACTGAAGTTCCTATATAGCGCAAGCAGTGCAGGCTCCAAAGAAAAGGAGAAAAAATGATATAGTGGGCAGCCGAAGATAATCACCAGCGTTTCAGTCATGTTTTTTTTTTTTTCTTTCCTTTTTTTTTTCCGAATGTTGCGTTCCGGTGATGATAGTAAAGGTGCCGCAGTAGCTGCCGGGTATGTTTTCGGTGAATGGGCAAGTAGGAAACAGCCATGTGAAGCTTCTCCAATACAAAAATGTGATGTTGAATCGGGTTTTGCCACTGCATTTCCGTCATTCCCCTCACTAAAAATTAAAAAAAAAAATGATGAGGCTCAACGCAACCGAATGTCGAGCTTAGCTCAAATGAGAGAAACCACTGTAATCAAGAGTTCGACGAAATGCAGTCTGATCAGGTGGTGGCATAAAAAAATATACAGGCTCACTGACCAAGTCAAAGTTTCATGAAAACGTACTATCGTTTCAGCAACCCTACAGCTTCCTTGTTCGAGAAACCAGACAAAAAGCATTCGTTTATATCTTCTTCAAATACTTTGACTTGATCAATGGCCCTATATATATATATATATATATATATATATATATATATATATATATATATATATATATATATATATATATATATATATATATATATATATATATATATATATATATATATATATAGATATATGAAAACACTGAATTGGTTTCCCGTTTGATGTTTTTATTTGCGCTTACTTTATTTATTTTATACGTGCATGATGTCCCGTCCTGTTCCCAGGTAATTCCGCTTCTTGGAGGGGGATATACCGCGGATTGTCCGAAGCATTACGGCGTCTAGGGTAAACCGTTGATGCATTCGGCAGGGAAGCTGGTTTGGCGTTCATTTTGCTATAATGCTATACTTGCCTAGCATCGCCTGCTACCGCGCTTTGCCGCTGTGGCCGGGGGCTTGGAGAGTTCGGTCTAGTTTGCCTGGGCACAGTGAAGACGGCGATGTTGCTATGGTGATGGCTCTGTTTACGATTCTTAGAAAAACGCGCCACTCGCGCAAGTGAGCAACAGAGCTAACGCTCTAAAAGCCCGTTGGCAGGCAGAGCGTTTCCAAAAGAATGGGGCCCTTATCTCGAGTAAGGTAGATACCGTGTCAGCCAGGCGTCCACTCACCCGCCGTCTCAACGCCCAATTTATTGACTTTATATTTGAACCTTGTTTGAAGCAACTCGACTTCCTGTGCTCTGAAAGGTATCCGATCATGTTAGCAAAAGTGACATAGAAGCGTGTGAGAATTTCGAAGCATACAAAGAACGTGCTTCCGTTTTACCACATGAAGCAAAACCGCTGTACTGCATTGGTATGGACAAATTCACAAATTATAGCACATGCCAAATCTGACCGAACGCGATCTGATCGATGCGTCTAATCGTTTGGCATTTGCAGGAAAATATTTGGTAAGCATGGGCGCTCTTGCATGGAGTAAAAATTGGGCTCTGATTATTATGTTGCAAATGTGTGAATGTACAAGTGCCACATCAGGAATAGATAGATGGATTTATTGATAGGAAAAGGCAGAGAGGTTGGCCCGAATAATTCAAATCTGGCCTGCTACTCTGCACTGGGGAAGGGGAAGGAGAGAAGAAAGAAGGTCATGATGGGTGACGATGTGGGAGAAGGCATATGAAATATATATACAGACAGAGCAGCTTGCTTTACAAACGTGAATCAAGTCCACTGGCGCTCAAATAACGGCAAAGAGCGCGCACTGCCTGGATGCCCTTCCCCTTGTCCTGCCAAGCGCCCAGCAGCAGTTCCTCCGACAGAGGCCTCTTGTCTAAACGCTTCAAGGAAGCAGCTAGCACATTTCTTTCGTTCGCATACTCTGGGCACACCAATAATACATGGTCCACAGTCTCTGGGATGCCACAAGTTAAACATTCCGGTGAGTCCATCTGTCCAATTAAATGTAAGTACTTGCGCGTGAAAGCCACGTTTAAACGAAGTCGATGTATCAAGCATGTCTGATGACGCGGAATATCACGCGGAACAGTAAATTTAAATGTTCGATCAAGCTTTCTTAGACGCATGTGTCGGGCGTCTGGTTGAGCCCAGTAAGTCGCTGTAGCAATATTCATACAACTCTTTAGAAGACACGTCGTATCCGCTCTTGAAAAAGGCACAGCTGTTTGGAAGCCATTGATGAGTGCGCTTTTCGCTTCAACATCGGCCTGCTCATTCCCATGGAGGCCGCAGTGGGCAGGAATCCATTGAAACATTATCATGTGGCCTTGCAGCTGGGCAGATGTGATGAGCTCCGTAATGTTTAGTGCCAGGGACTGATAGGCAGTGTGGCGTAAGAAGTTTTCCAAAATTTGTAATGCAGTCTTCGAGTCCGTGAATATACACCATTTTTGAGGTGGTTCCCCACATATATAGCGAATAGATTCCCGAATGGCTACAAGTTCGGCAGCGGTTGATGTAGAGTTATGTCCCAAAAGGAAATGCAGAGTCGTTTTCTGAGCTGGTATGACCACAGCTGCAGCGGATGCCTGTGCTGACACAGATCCATCGGTGTATACGTGAATATAACTGGGATATTCTGACCAGATGTGTGCCAGAGTAAGTTGTTTGAGTCCACTAATTGGTACCATAGATTTTTTTAGTATTCCGGGAACACGAAGGTGCACCAAAGGTTTATCCATCGTCCATGGTGGTTGGGTGGGACGATATGGGAGGGCATATCCTGTCGGTACTTGCGACTGATGGCAGCGGAGTGCACTTGTAAAACTGCAGTCCGGCCTCTCATCCAGAATCTTGCTGAGTGGGTGAAAACGGTGTCTTGTAAGTGCTCGTAAATATACACGAAGTGGTTCGTGTGACAAGTATATGGACATTGGGCGAGCGTGTGCCTCTTCAATTGTGCCTTTGTTAGAGGTGCATCTGGGCAGTCCAAGACATATTTTCAGTGCCTGCGCTTGCACGCTCTCTAAAGTCCGCAAGCAGGAAATGCTCATACTAGAAAGTACTGGGAGACTGTACCGGATGTAGCCAACAAACAGAGCCTCGTAAAGCCGTATTAAGGAGCGCTCAGTTGGACCCCATTTGATGCCAGCTATGTAACGAAGTACATGGCAAAAATTAATTAGCCTCTTCTTCACCATAGCAATATGTTTCGACCAAGATAGTCGGTGGTCAATAATTACTCCCAGGAATCTGTGCCTGGAGACGTATGGTATTACGACTCCATGAAGGGTAATCGGGTAGCGGCTGACACATTTTCCCGTAAACGCTATCACTGCACACTTTTCTGCCGCTAAAAATAAACCTTGACGCCGTAAGTACATCGATGTTGATGACACAGCTCGTTGCAGTCTCGCACGTAGTTGTGGGCGCGTCGAACCAGAGGCCCAGATGCAGATGTCGTCAGCATATGCACTGATGTGGATGTTAGTTGGCAGTTCACTCACCAGGCCAATTAGCGCAACGTTAAATAAAGTTGGGCTGAGAACTCCTCCCTGTGGAACTCCACGACCGACCTGAAAGTGGGTAGTATCTCCTTCAGGCGTAGTCATGTAAACAGAGCGGCCGCTGAGATAGCTTACAATCCACAAGTACAGTCGGCCACCAACTCCCACGTCGTCAAGTCCATCAAGAATAGCTTCATGGAGGACGTTGTCGTAAGCTCCCTTTATATCTAAAAATGCAGCAGCTACTAGTCGACGGTGACGCTTTTCGTGTTCTACTGTCGCCACAAGGTCTATGACGCTGTCAATGGAAGAGCGTCCGCGGCGAAATCCAGTCATCATATTCGGATAAAGATCATTACTCTCTAGATACCACTCAAGTCTTGCCAGCACCATGCGCTCCATAACTTTTCCAACACAGCTTGCTAGGGCAACTGGCCGGTATGAGGTAAGTTCGAGAGGAGGCTTTCCAGGCTTCAAAAGAGCAACCAGGCGGCTAATTTTCCAGTGTTCAGGAACAGTACTAGAAGCCCATATATCATTGAAGTAATTAAGTAGTGCAGTTCTACCATCCTTGCCTAGGTTCGATAAGGTTGAATATGTAATCCCGTCAGGACCAGGTGCAGATGAATGCCGACAAGAAGCAAGAGCGGCGTCTAATTCAGCTATTGTAAAGGGCACGTCGTATTGATCATTCGGCGAAGGTGGTGCAAAAACCTCTGAAATTGGTAACTGTGCCTGGTTTGTGCCCACAACCATTTTACAAAAATCTTCAGCTACGTCAACTTCATTGCGGCGTTGGTAAAGGGCCAGGGCACGAAAAGGGTGCCTTTCTTGCGGAGGTGTGCGCAAGCTTCTCGCAACATGCCAGATACGCGACAGGGGCTTACGGGGATCCAGTGATGAGCAGAACTGTCTCCAACGTTGTCGTCCTAACCTCTCCAGGTGACGCAAAACTTGTCGTCTAGCTCGGCGAGAAAGTGCGAGATCTTGTGCGGATTTCGTTCTTCTGTACTTCCTTTCAGCCCGCCGACGGATCGCGCGAAGCCGCTCGAATTCCACGTCGATGCTGGACACTGACACCGGCACACTAACATAGCGAGTGTTCTCACTGAGAGAGGAAGTAATGAGTCCTTCTATTTGAGATGGTGACTGGAGGTCCACGCTGGAAGTCTCCACCGCTGCCCTAAAGGCGGGCCAGTCTGTGTATTGCACACGAGGTGAAGTGGCAGGTGCAAACCACTTGATGCATATGTACGTTGGTATGTGATCACTGCCATGTGTTTCCACATCACTACACCAAGAAACGGAGGGATGGAGGTTTCTGGAAACAAACGCCACATCCAAGCAGCTGCTGTAGGTTGTTCCGCGTAGAAACGTCGGTGAGCCGTCGTTTATATTGACGAGATCTTGCGTATGCATAAAGTCTGCCAGGTCTCTTCCTCTATTGCTCATTATTGCACTACCCCACTGAGGGTGGTGAGCATTAAAGTCCCCCACAATAATACGAGGAGCTGCACAACACTGGATTATTGAAAATAGATATGATTTGTCCAAACCATTTCTCGGTGGAATATAAGCGCCAATTACAGAACATACTCGTCCTTTCAGGGTTAACGTCAAACAAATGTGGTGGTTCGTGTTGTGGGGCTGCAGAGCATGGCGGACGTGCGCAATGTCTTGGCGTACACATACCAGCACTTTGCTTGTTTCGTTAGCTTCTCTAGACCATAGCAGAACATATCCAGAAAGGCGGAAAGCAGCCGGCATGTTGGGCTCACAGATCACAATCACAGGAAAGCGGTACTTCTGTACCCGCTGTCGGAAGTCACTCAGCCGACCACGCAGGCCTCGAGCATTCCATTGCATCACAACACTGCGGCGCAAGTGCATCGTCACAGAGGTGGGGTTAGTTTGTTGCGCCATTGTGAATTATTGCAATGCCGCCAAGAGCGGCTCAAATGCGTCCAAAAACTGAACAGCAAACTTTGCTGTTTGTGTGTTGATGCTGGAGAGCAGCACCCGCATTGAACGAACCAGCTGTTTCAGCATTTCTTTTACCTGCTGGCTGTCGGGGTTGTCGGAATTTTCAGTACGTGTGGCAACCAAACTGGGATTATGCCTGGCGTTGGCCTTTGATGGTAGAGCTGGCCACTCAGCATCAGAGGCGGTAGGTAATACAACAGCCTCTGTCGGATCCTTGGCCTGTGACACTGTCTGCGACATTACAGCAAGAGTACTCTTAGCGGGATTAGACTCAATCTGTTGTGGCACCTGAGCTGACGTTAACTCTGAAGTTGACTTATCCAGGCTAGGCTTGCCTTCCGATTCCTTGTGTCGGCGTCGGGAACGGTGCTTGCGACGACGAATAGACGCGGCCGCTTCTTGATGAGTCGAGTTATCTCTCACCATCTTTTTTAGTATACGTTTTTCATCCCGAATTTTAGGGCAGTCCTTAGCCGTCGATTCATGGGCACCCGAGCAGTTCGCACACTTGACAGTCTCCGTCTCGCATGCTTCATGAGGATGCGTACCGCCGCATCGACGGCAGGAGACCTCGTTTCGACAAACGGCGCTCACATGTCCGATCTTGTGGCATTTGTGGCACTGAACAGGTCTTGGAACATACATCCGAACTGGGTGTCTCACATAGCCCACTTTAACGTGTGATGGGAGGGATTCAGTTTCAAAGACTAATTTAATGCACTTTGAGCGGCCGAATCGATGAACATCCACAATGCGCGCCGTAGATTTGATCAGCGTGCAGAGATCGCTTTCACTTATCTCGGGGTCAACGTCGCTGATTACACCTGCAGTAGTCTTTTTCCCATGTGCAAGAAAGGAACGGACCGGCATGTTGCCTAGCGCACCAATTCCTTTCAGCTTGTCCACTGTAGCCTGGGATTTGACATCCACGGTCAGGATATTCTTCCAGGGATTAATTCTGACTTCGTCAACTTCACCGGGAACCAGCTGGTCGAAAAACTGCGTCAGGTGCTGTCTGTTTATCACATTCAGATTCGCCGTTGCCGTTGTTGGTACGAAGGCCACGGAAAAGATCCCTTGCTTTTCAGCATTCTTCTTTGGTGTCTCACTCATTACTGATGTTCGGCGCAGCTTCCTTTTCAGGCGGCGCGACTGTACAGGCGTGTAGCCGTTGTCGGAATCCATCTCAGTCACGGTGGAGTCATCTGCCGAGTCTGGAAGCTCCACGTCCGCGACGTCAAGGTGACCCGTCGAGTACGCTGTAGCCTGTTCGATGGTGGCGGGTGGGCGCAAGGGTCGTGCGCCCGCCATCCCGAAGGATGTCGAGATCACAAATAGTTCACAGCGATATAAAATCCAGAAAAGTGGAAGAGCGCTAGCTTCAGACGTTCGGAAACCTCCACTTCTTCTTCCTTCCTCCTACATCAGGAAATTATTTACTACCAACACATGAAGCCAAAAGGCGGGCTCAACACTAAAGTATACTTGTTGCATACGTGTGTGCGCCCTGTAAAATGAGTACAATAAAGTAGGCTACAAGCTACAGTAGTCCACCCAATATATTGGTTCAGAAAGCGCATACATCATCACGGGAAGCTGCAGCAGGACAGGTCAGCGTCTTCCATAGCATGCTACTTTTCACATCAGATTTCAGTGTCGAGTGAAATTCTGCAGGAGAAAAATGTTTCTAGGGGATTGATTGTTAAAATTTTATTCTAATTGCCTGAAAATACTGTATTCCTTTAATTGCACACACACACACACGCACACGCACGCACGCGCACACGCGCACGCACGCGCGAGCGAATAAATAAAATGAAGACTGTGGAGCATCCAACTGGGAGTGGGGAAGTGGCCGCCATAAGCGCCTAAAAAACTGTCCCCGTTAGGTCCTTTCTTCTGAAAACCTTCCTTTACAACCCCTTCTCCCCTTCCCCCATTTCCCACATAGTTTAGTGTGAATGCGCCTCCTCAGTGCCGAAGAGAGCATGAATGCATGCCGGCCTCCTGCGCGATACATAGCCTCTTGGTGGATTTCACATCTATTTCGGAATATCGATTCATCTCAAAAGGAAAAAATTGGCAATCATTCACTTATTTGCACATTGTAACTTACCAGCTCTAGTTTCCAAGATTGGACAAGCACGAACAAAAAATAAACAAGGGCGACTGTTGACTGAAGTTCAGCTAATTATAGCTATATTATCATATTTGTAATCACGTTTGATAAAGCAAATTTCTGGTGACCGCAAGAGCTGACAGCTTCCACTACAGTCAAGGAGTGTTCCGATCCTTACTATATCTATGGCATCAACAATAGGGAGGTTTAGAATATGGTACCCCTACCGCTTAGGGGGACAGGGTAATAGCGCGGGTGACAGTAGGAGCACAATTCTCTATTATAGCGCGCACGCTCCGCTATTACTCTATCCCACTTACGGATAGGGTCGCCGTATTCTAAAGCTCGCTAATGATCACTCGATTGCACAGCCCGAAAGACGAGGATCAAAAGAACATAAGACAGGCGCCGACATCAACTAAGGTTCATTGACGAAGTGTGCAGAAATAGTGCAATCTTAGTACGAGTGAAAAGGAAAAGCGAATGGCACTGTGTAATCATGTTGACACCCTGCTTTATTTGTGTTCAGTCAAGCTAGCCTACTGCAGTCCAATCCAACCCCCTCACGCTCGGCGGGTAGGAGCAATGTTCGTGGCTCTACAGCGGAAACTATACTTCGTCTCACAAGATATCTGCAGCACTGCGAAAGGCAGAGGAGCCCTTTCAATTGTGCTCCTAAGTGCCTCTAGCCTGTGCGCACTATAATAGAGAATTGTGCTCCTACTCTCACCCCCGCCAATTTGGGGGGGGGGGGGGGCGAGAGGCGCTTAGAAGCACAATTGCCTATTGTATGCGTGATCCTGGTTGGACCGGCTGGGGTGCCTCTGCTTTTCGCTGTGCTGCAAACATCTTGTGAGACGAAGTATAGGCAAGAGAGGGAAGCCTCTTGTCCAATTGTCAGGGCGCGTATTGTTCGAAGTAGTGGTGCGTGGGTTGAAGAGGGGAGTTCAGTGGGGCAGCCCATGCTGCGCAGGACGGGGACAAAAATCCTTCCCTTCTCTGCCTGGACACTGCTGTGGAGCCGCAAAAATCTTTGAAAGTCCACGCAGCAACACAAGAAAAGCGTTCAGGCAGCTCAAGTCGAGAGGGCTGAGTGGCTGGGTACTCAATTCCTCAGTCATGGATTAGTGGCGTAGCCTGGTGGCAGAATCTGAACTACTTCCAAGATGGCGACCGTAGAACCGCCACCTTAAGAGATAGGAAGCGTGCAAAGTGGGTCAGAGAAATAAGTCAAGTTACCGACATTCTAGTGGAAATTACGAAGAAGAAATGGGCATGGGCAGGACATCTAGTGCGAAGAGAGGGTAACCGATGGTCGCTGAGGGTAACAAACTGGATTCCAAGGGAAGGAAAGCGTAGCAGGGGGCGGCAGAAAGTTAGGTGGGCGGATGAGATTAAGAAGTTTGCAGGGGTCAAGTGGATGCAGCTAGCACAGAACCGGGTTAAGTGGAGGAATATGGGAGAGGCCTTCGCCCTGCAGTGGGTATAGTCAGGCTGCTGATGATGAAATTTTGATAAAGAAGCATACTTGGAAGAGCGTGTATTTCTGCACTAAATGTACAAACATCAATAATGACTACATGAACGGCCTCAAAAAAAAAAGATTAACAGTAAATTTTGGAAAAGAAGCATACTTGAGCGTGCATTTCTGCACTAAAGAGTACAAACATCAATAATGACTGGATGAACCGCCTGGAAAAAAAAAAGTTTTCGTGAGAAGTCAATTTTGGAAAAGAAGCGTACTTAAAGAGCGTGTATTTCTGCACTAAGAGTACAAACGTCAAAAATGACGAGATCAACAAAAGAGTACAAACATCTAATGACTAGATGAACGGCCTGAAAAAAAGTTTTGTTTTCATGAAAACTAAATTTTGGAAAAGAAGCATACATAGAAGAGCGTGTATTTCTACACTAAAGAGTACGAACATCAATAATGAGGATGAACCGCCTGGAAAAAAAGTTTTCGTGGGAGGTAAATTTTGGAAAAGAAGCGTACTTAAAGAGCGTGTATTTCTGCACTAAGAGTACAAACGTCAAAAATGACGAGATCAACAGCCTGAAAAAAAAATATGTTTTCGTGAAAAGTATATTTTTGGTAAAGAAGCATACTTAGAAGAGCGTGTATATCTGCGCTAAAGAGTACAAACATCTAATGACTAGATGAACGGCCTGAAAAAAAGTTTTGTTTTCATGAAAACTAAATTTTGGAAAAGAAGCATACATAGAAGAGCGTGTATTTCTACACTAAAGAGTACGAACATCAATAATGAGGATGAACCGCCTGGAAAAAAAGTTTTCGTGGGAGGTAAATTTTGGAAAAGAAGCGTACTTAAAGAGCGTGTATTTCTGCACTAAGAGTACAAAGTCAAAAATGACGAGATCAACAGCCTGAAAAAAAAAATGTTTTCGTGAAAAGTATATTTTTGGTAAAGAAGCATACTTAGAAGAGCGTGTATATCTGCGCTAAAGAGTACAAACATCTAATGACTAGATGAACGGCCTGAAAAAAAGTTTTGTTTTCATGAAAAGTAAATTTTGGAAAAGAAGCATACTTAGAAGAGCGTGTATTTCTGCACTAAAGAGTACAGACATCTAATAGACGAACGGCCCGAAAAAAGTTTTGTTTTCATGAAAAGTAAATTTTGGAAAAGAAGCATACTTAGAAGAGCGTGTATTTCTGCACTAAAGAGTACAGACATCTAATAGACGAACGGCCCGAAAAAAGTTTTGTTTTCATGAAAAGTAAATTTTGGAAAAGAAGCATACTTAGAAGAGCGTGTATTTCTGCACTAAAGAGTACAGACATCTAATAGACGAACGGCCCGAAAAAAGTTTTGTTTTCATGAAAAGTAAATTTTGGAAAAGAAGCATACTTAGAAGAGCGTGTATTTCTGCACTAAAGAGTACAGACATCTAATAGACGAACGGCCCGAAAAAAGTTTTGTTTTCATGAAAAGTAAATTTTGGAAAAGAAGCATACTTAGAAGAGCGTGTATTTCTGCACTAAAGAGTACAGACATCTAATAGACGAACGGCCCGAAAAAAGTTTTGTTTTCATGAAAAGTAAATTTTGGAAAAGAAGCATACTTAGAAGAGCGTGTATTTCTGCACTAAAGAGTACAGACATCTAATAGACGAACGGCCCGAAAAAAGTTTTGTTTTCATGAAAAGTAAATTTTGGAAAAGAAGCATACTTAGAAGAGCGTGTATTTCTGCACTAAAGAGTACAGACATCTAATAGACGAACGGCCCGAAAAAAGTTTTGTTTTCATGAAAAGTAAATTTTGGAAAAGAAGCATACTTAGAAGAGCGTGTATTTCTGCACTAAAGAGTACAGACATCTAATAGACGAACGGCCCGAAAAAAGTTTTGTTTTCATGAAAAGTAAATTTTGGAACAGAAGCATACTTAGAAGAGCGTGTATTTCTGCACTAAAGAGTACAGACATCTAATAGACGAACGGCCCGAAAAAAGTTTTGTTTTCATGAAAAGTAAATTTTGGAAAAGAAGCATACTTAGAAGAGCGTGTATTTCTGCACTAAAGAGTACAGACATCTAATAGACGAACGGTCCGAAAAAAGTTTTGTTTTCATGAAAACTAAATTTTGGAAAAGAAGCATACTTAGAAGAGCGTGTATTTCTGCACTAAAGAGTACAGACATCTAATAGACGAACGGCCCGAAAAAAGTTTTGTTTTCATGAAAAGTAAATTTTGGAAAAGAAGCATACTTAGAAGAGCGTGTATTTCTGCACTAAAGAGTACAGACATCTAATAGACGAACGGCCCGAAAAAAGTTTTGTTTTCATGAAAACTAAATTTTGGAAAAGAAGCATACTTAGAAGAGCGTGTATTTCTGCACTAAAGAGTACAGACATCTAATAGACGAACGGCCCGAAAAAAGTTTTGTTTTCATGAAAACTAAATTTTGGAAAAGAAGCATACTTAGAAGAGCGTGTATTTCTGCACTAAAGAGTACAGACATCTAATAGACGAACGGCCCGAAAAAAGTTTTGTTTTCATGAAAACTAAATTTTGGAAAAGAAGCATACTTAGAAGAGCGTGTATTTCTGCACTAAAGAGTACAGACATCTAATAGACGAACGGCCCGAAAAAAGTTTTGTTTTCATGAAAAGTAAATTTTGGAAAAGAAGCATACTTAGAAGAGCGTGTATTTCTGCACTAAAGAGTACAGACATCTAATAGACGAACGGCCCGAAAAAAGTTTAGTTTTCATGAAAAGTAAATTTTGGAAAAGAAGCATACTTAGAAGAGCGTGTATTTCTGCACTAAAGAGTACAGACATCTAATAGACGAACGGCCCGAAAAAAGTTTTGTTTTCATGAAAAGTAAATTTTGGAAAAGAAGCATACTTAGAAGAGCGTGTATTTCTGCACTAAAGAGTACAGACATCTAATAGACGAACGGCCCGAAAAAAGTTTTGTTTTCATGAAAACTAAATTTTGGAAAAGAAGCATACTTAGAAGAGCGTGTATTTCTGCACTAAAGAGTACAGACATCTAATAGACGAACGGCCCGAAAAAAGTTTTGTTTTCATGAAAACTAAATTTTGGAAAAGAAGCATACTTAGAAGAGCGTGTATTTCTGCACTAAAGAGTACAGACATCTAATAGACGAACGGCCCGAAAAAAGTTTTGTTTTCATGAAAACTAAATTTTGGAAAAGAAGCATACTTAGAAGAGCGTGTATTTCTGCACTAAAGAGTACAGACATCTAATAGACGAACGGCCCGAAAAAAGTTTTGTTTTCATGAAAACTAAATTTTGGAAAAGAAGCATACTTAGAAGAGCGTGTATTTCTGCACTAAAGAGTACAGACATCTAATAGACGAACGGCCCGAAAAAAGTTTTGTTTTCATGAAAACTAAATTTTGGAAAAGAAGCATACTTAGAAGAGCGTGTATTTCTGCACTAAAGAGTACAGACATCTAATAGACGAACGGCCCGAAAAAAGTTTTGTTTTCATGAAAAGTAAATTTTGGAAAAGAAGCATACTTAGAAGAGCGTGTATTTCTGCACTAAAGAGTACAGACATCTAATAGACGAACGGCCCGAAAAAAGTTTTGTTTTCATGAAAACTAAATTTTGGAAAAGAAGCATACTTAGAAGAGCGTGTATTTCCTGCACTAAAGAGTACAGACATCTAATAGACGAACGGCCCGAAAAAAGTTTTGTTTTCATGAAAACTAAATTTTGGAAAAGAAGCATACTTAGAAGAGCGTGTATTTCTGCACTAAAGAGTACAGACATCTAATAGACGAACGGCCCGAAAAAAGTTTTGTTTTCATGAAAAGTAAATTTTGGAAAAGAAGCATACTTAGAAGAGCGTGTATTTCTGCACTAAAGAGTACAGACATCTAATAGACGAACGGCCCGAAAAAAGTTTTGTTTTCATGAAAACTAAATTTTGGAAAAGAAGCATACTTAGAAGAGCGTGTATTTCTGCACTAAAGAGTACAGACATCTAATAGACGAACGGCCCGAAAAAAGTTTTGTTTTCATGAAAACTAAATTTTGGAAAAGAAGCATACTTAGAAGAGCGTGTATTTCTGCACTAAAGAGTACAGACATCTAATAGACGAACGGCCCGAAAAAAGTTTTGTTTTCATGAAAAGTAAATTTTGGAAAAGAAGCATACTTAGAAGAGCGTGTATTTCTGCACTAAAGAGTACAGACATCTAATAGACGAACGGCCCGAAAAAAGTTTTGTTTTCATGAAAACTAAATTTTGGAAAAGAAGCATACTTAGAAGAGCGTGTATTTCTGCACTAAAGAGTACAGACATCTAATAGACGAACGGCCCGAAAAAAGTTTTGTTTTCATGAAAAGTAAATTTTGGAAAAGAAGCATACTTAGAAGAGCGTGTATTTCTGCACTAAAGAGTACAGACATCTAATAGACGAACGGCCCGAAAAAAGTTTTGTTTTCATGAAAAGTAAATTTTGGAAAAGAAGCATACTTAGAAGAGCGTGTATTTCTGCACTAAAGAGTACAGACATCTAATAGACGAACGGCCCGAAAAAAGTTTTGTTTTCATGAAAAGTAAATTTTGGAAAAGAAGCATACTTAGAAGAGCGTGTATTTCTGCACTAAAGAGTACAGACATCTAATAGACGAACGGCCCGAAAAAAGTTTTGTTTTCATGAAAAGTAAATTTTGGAAAAGAAGCATACTTAGAAGAGCGTGTATTTCTGCACTAAAGAGTACAGACATCTAATAGACGAACGGCCCGAAAAAAGTTTTGTTTTCATGAAAAGTAAATTTTGGAAAAGAAGCATACTTAGAAGAGCGTGTATTTCTGCACTAAAGAGTACAGACATCTAATAGACGAACGGCCCGAAAAAAGTTTTGTTTTCATGAAAACTAAATTTTGGAAAAGAAGCATACTTAGAAGAGCGTGTATTTCTGCACTAAAGAGTACAGACATCTAATAGACGAACGGCCCGAAAAAAGTTTTGTTTTCATGAAAAGTAAATTTTGGAAAAGAAGCATACTTAGAAGAGCGTGTATTTCTGCACTAAAGAGTACAGACATCTAATAGACGAACGGCCCGAAAAAAGTTTTGTTTTCATGAAAACTAAATTTTGGAAAAGAAGCATACTTAGAAGAGCGTGTATTTCTGCACTAAAGAGTACAGACATCTAATAGACGAACGGCCCGAAAAAAGTTTTGTTTTCATGAAAAGTAAATTTTGGAAAAGAAGCATACTTAGAAGAGCGTGTATTTCTGCACTAAAGAGTACAGACATCTAATAGACGAACGGCCCGAAAAAAGTTTTGTTTTCATGAAAACTAAATTTTGGAAAAGAAGCATACTTAGAAGAGCGTGTATTTCTGCACTAAAGAGTACAGACATCTAATAGACGAACGGCCCGAAAAAAGTTTTGTTTTCATGAAAACTAAATTTTGGAAAAGAAGCATACTTAGAAGAGCGTGTATTTCTGCACTAAAGAGTACAGACATCTAATAGACGAACGGCCCGAAAAAAGTTTTGTTTTCATGAAAAGTAAATTTTGGAAAAGAAGCATACTTAGAAGAGCGTGTATTTCTGCACTAAAGAGTACAGACATCTAATAGACGAACGGCCCGAAAAAAGTTTTGTTTTCATGAAAACTAAATTTTGGAAAAGAAGCATACTTAGAAGAGCGTGTATTTCTGCACTAAAGAGTACAGACATCTAATAGACGAACGGCCCGAAAAAAGTTTTGTTTTCATGAAAAGCTAAATTTTGGAAAAGAAGCATACTTAGAAGAGCGTGTATTTCTGCACTAAAGAGTACAGACATCTAATAGACGAACGGCCCGAAAAAAGTTTTGTTTTCATGAAAACTAAATTTTGGAAAAGAAGCATACTTAGAAGAGCGTGTATTTCTGCACTAAAGAGTACAGACATCTAATAGACGAACGGCCCGAAAAAAGTTTTGTTTTCATGAAAAGTAAATTTTGGAAAAGAAGCATACTTAGAAGAGCGTGTATTTCTGCACTAAAGAGTACAGACATCTAATAGACGAACGGCCCGAAAAAAGTTTTGTTTTCATGAAAAGTAAATTTGGAAAAGAAGCATACTTAGAAGAGCGTGTATTTCTGCACTAAAGAGTACAGACATCTAATAGACGAACGGCCCGAAAAAAGTTTTGTTTTCATGAAAAGTAAATTTTGGAAAAGAAGCATACTTAGAAGAGCGTGTATTTCTGCACTAAAGAGTACAGACATCTAATAGACGAACGGCCCGAAAAAAGTTTTGTTTTCATGAAAACTAAATTTTGGAAAAGAAGCATACTTAGAAGAGCGTGTATTTCTGCACTAAAGAGTACAGACATCTAATAGACGAACGGCCCGAAAAAAGTTTTGTTTTCATGAAAAGTAAATTTTGGAAAAGAAGCATACTTAGAAGAGCGTGTATTTCTGCACTAAAGAGTACAGACATCTAATAGACGAACGGCCCGAAAAAAGTTTTGTTTTCATGAAAACTAAATTTTGGAAAAGAAGCATACTTAGAAGAGCGTGTATTTCTGCACTAAAGAGTACAGACATCTAATAGACGAACGGCCCGAAAAAAGTTTTGTTTTCATGAAAAGTAAATTTTGGAAAAGAAGCATACTTAGAAGAGCGTGTATTTCTGCACTAAAGAGTACAGACATCTAATAGACGAACGGCCCGAAAAAAGTTTTGTTTTCATGAAAACTAAATTTTGGAAAAGAAGCATACTTAGAAGAGCGTGTATTTCTGCACTAAAGAGTACAGACATCTAATAGACGAACGGCCCGAAAAAAGTTTTGTTTTCATGAAAAGTAAATTTTGGAAAAGAAGCATACTTAGAAGAGCGTGTATTTCTGCACTAAAGAGTACAGACATCTAATAGACGAACGGCCCGAAAAAAGTTTTGTTTTCATGAAAACTAAATTTTGGAAAAGAAGCATACTTAGAAGAGCGTGTATTTCTGCACTAAAGAGTACAGACATCTAATAGACGAACGGCCCGAAAAAAGTTTTGTTTTCATGAAAACTAAATTTTGGAAAAGAAGCATACTTAGAAGAGCGTGTATTTCTGCACTAAAGAGTACAGACATCTAATAGACGAACGGCCCGAAAAAAGTTTTGTTTTCATGAAAAGTAAATTTTGGAAAAGAAGCATACTTAGAAGAGCGTGTATTTCTGCACTAAAGAGTACAGACATCTAATAGACGAACGGCCCGAAAAAAGTTTTGTTTTCATGAAAACTAAATTTTGGAAAAGAAGCATACTTAGAAGAGCGTGTATTTCTGCACTAAAGAGTACAGACATCTAATAGACGAACGGCCCGAAAAAAGTTTTGTTTTCATGAAAACTAAATTTTGGAAAAGAAGCATACTTAGAAGAGCGTGTATTTCTGCACTAAAGAGTACAGACATCTAATAGACGAACGGCCCGAAAAAAGTTTTGTTTTCATGAAAAGTAAATTTTGGAAAAGAAGCATACTTAGAAGAGCGTGTATTTCTGCACTAAAGAGTACAGACATCTAATAGACGAACGGCCCGAAAAAAGTTTTGTTTTCATGAAAAGTAAATTTTGGAAAAGAAGCATACTTAGAAGAGCGTGTATTTCTGCACTAAAGAGTACAGACATCTAATAGACGAACGGCCCGAAAAAAGTTTTGTTTTCATGAAAAGTAAATTTTGGAAAAGAAGCATACTTAGAAGAGCGTGTATTTCTGCACTAAAGAGTACAGACATCTAATAGACGAACGGCCCGAAAAAAGTTTTGTTTTCATGAAAAGTAAATTTTGGAAAAGAAGCATACTTAGAAGAGCGTGTATTTCTGCACTAAAGAGTACAGACATCTAATAGACGAACGGCCCGAAAAAAGTTTTGTTTTCATGAAAAGTAAATTTTGGAAAAGAAGCATACTTAGAAGAGCGTGTATTTCTGCACTAAAGAGTACAGACATCTAATAGACGAACGGCCCGAAAAAAGTTTTGTTTTCATGAAAACGTAAATTTGGAAAAGAAGCATACTTAGAAGAGCGTGTATTTCTGCACTAAAGAGTACAGACATCTAATAGACGAACGGCCCGAAAAAAGTTTTGTTTTCATGAAAAGCTAAATTTTGGAAAAGAAGCATACTTAGAAGAGCGTGTATTTCTGCACTAAAGAGTACAGACATCTAATAGACGAACGGCCCGAAAAAAGTTTTGTTTTCATGAAAAGTAAATTTTGGAAAAGAAGCATACTTAGAAGAGCGTGTATTTCTGCACTAAAGAGTACAGACATCTAATAGACGAACGGCCCGAAAAAAGTTTTGTTTTCATGAAAACTAAATTTTGGAAAAGAAGCATACTTAGAAGAGCGTGTATTTCTGCACTAAAGAGTACAGACATCTAATAGACGAACGGCCCGAAAAAAGTTTTGTTTTCATGAAAAGTAAATTTTGGAAAAGAAGCATACTTAGAAGAGCGTGTATTTCTGCACTAAAGAGTACAGACATCTAATAGACGAACGGCCCGAAAAAAGTTTTGTTTTCATGAAAACTAAATTTTGGAAAAGAAGCATACTTAGAAGAGCGTGTATTTCTGCACTAAAGAGTACAGACATCTAATAGACGAACGGCCCGAAAAAAGTTTTGTTTTCATGAAAACTAAATTTTGGAAAAGAAGCATACTTAGAAGAGCGTGTATTTCTGCACTAAAGAGTACAGACATCTAATAGACGAACGGCCCGAAAAAAGTTTTGTTTTCATGAAAAGTAAATTTTGGAAAAGAAGCATACTTAGAAGAGCGTGTATTTCTGCACTAAAGAGTACAGACATCTAATAGACGAACGGCCCGAAAAAAGTTTTGTTTTCATGAAAACTAAATTTTGGAAAAGAAGCATACTTAGAAGAGCGTGTATTTCTGCACTAAAGAGTACAGACATCTAATAGACGAACGGCCCGAAAAAAGTTTTGTTTTCATGAAAAGTAAATTTTGGAAAAGAAGCATACTTAGAAGAGCGTGTATTTCTGCACTAAAGAGTACAGACATCTAATAGACGAACGGCCCGAAAAAAGTTTTGTTTTCATGAAAACTAAATTTTGGAAAAGAAGCATACTTAGAAGAGCGTGTATTTCTGCACTAAAGAGTACAGACATCTAATAGACGAACGGCCCGAAAAAAGTTTTGTTTTCATGAAAACTAAATTTTGGAAAAGAAGCATACTTAGAAGAGCGTGTATTTCTGCACTAAAGAGTACAGACATCTAATAGACGAACGGCCCGAAAAAAGTTTTGTTTTCATGAAAAGTAAATTTTGGAAAAGAAGCATACTTAGAAGAGCGTGTATTTCTGCACTAAAGAGTACAGACATCTAATAGACGAACGGCCCGAAAAAAGTTTTGTTTTCATGAAAACTAAATTTTGGAAAAGAAGCATACTTAGAAGAGCGTGTATTTCTGCACTAAAGAGTACAGACATCTAATAGACGAACGGCCCGAAAAAAGTTTTGTTTTCATGAAAAGTAAATTTTGGAAAAGAAGCATACTTAGAAGAGCGTGTATTTCTGCACTAAAGAGTACAGACATCTAATAGACGAACGGCCCGAAAAAAGTTTTGTTTTCATGAAAAGTAAATTTTGGAAAAGAAGCATACTTAGAAGAGCGTGTATTTCTGCACTAAAGAGTACAGACATCTAATAGACGAACGGCCCGAAAAAAGTTTTGTTTTCATGAAAACTAAATTTTGGAAAAGAAGCATACTTAGAAGAGCGTGTATTTCTGCACTAAAGAGTACAGACATCTAATAGACGAACGGCCCGAAAAAAGTTTTGTTTTCATGAAAACTAAATTTTGGAAAAGAAGCATACTTAGAAGAGCGTGTATTTCTGCACTAAAGAGTACAGACATCTAATAGACGAACGGCCCGAAAAAAGTTTTGTTTTCATGAAAACTAAATTTTGGAAAAGAAGCATACTTAGAAGAGCGTGTATTTCTGCACTAAAGAGTACAGACATCTAATAGACGAACGGCCCGAAAAAAGTTTTGTTTTCATGAAAACTAAAATTTGGAAAAGAAGCATACTTAGAAGAGCGTGTATTTCTGCACTAAAGAGTACAGACATCTAATAGACGAACGGCCCGAAAAAAGTTTTGTTTTCATGAAAACTAAATTTTGGAAAAGAAGCATACTTAGAAGAGCGTGTATTTCTGCACTAAAGAGTACAGACATCTAATAGACGAACGGCCCGAAAAAAGTTTTGTTTTCATGAAAACGTAAATTTTGGAAAAGAAGCATACTTAGAAGAGCGTGTATTTCTGCACTAAAGAGTACAGACATCTAATAGACGAACGGCCCGAAAAAAGTTTTGTTTTCATGAAAACTAAATTTTGGAAAAGAAGCATACTTAGAAGAGCGTGTATTTCTGCACTAAAGAGTACAGACATCTAATAGACGAACGGCCCGAAAAAAGTTTTGTTTTCATGAAAACTAAATTTTGGAAAAGAAGCATACTTAGAAGAGCGTGTATTTCTGCACTAAAGAGTACAGACATCTAATAGACGAACGGCCCGAAAAAAGTTTTGTTTTCATGAAAACTAAATTTTGGAAAAGAAGCATACTTAGAAGAGCGTGTATTTCTGCACTAAAGAGTACAGACATCTAATAGACGAACGGCCCGAAAAAAGTTTTGTTTTCATGAAAACTAAATTTTGGAAAAGAAGCATACTTAGAAGAGCGTGTATTTCTGCACTAAAGAGTACAGACATCTAATAGACGAACGGCCCGAAAAAAGTTTTGTTTTCATGAAAACTAAATTTTGGAAAAGAAGCATACTTAGAAGAGCGTGTATTTCTGCACTAAAGAGTACAGACATCTAATAGACGAACGGCCCGAAAAAAGTTTTGTTTTCATGAAAAGTAAATTTTGGAAAAGAAGCATACTTAGAAGAGCGTGTATTTCTGCACTAAAGAGTACAGACATCTAATAGACGAACGGCCCGAAAAAAGTTTTGTTTTCATGAAAAGTAAATTTTGGAAAAGAAGCATACTTAGAAGAGCGTGTATTTCTGCACTAAAGAGTACAGACATCTAATAGACGAACGGCCCGAAAAAAGTTTTGTTTTCATGAAAACTAAATTTTGGAAAAGAAGCATACTTAGAAGAGCGTGTATTTCTGCACTAAAGAGTACAGACATCTAATAGACGAACGGCCGAAAAAAGTTTTGTTTTCATGAAAACTAAATTTTGGAAAAGAAGCATACTTAGAAGAGCGTGTATTTCTGCACTAAAGAGTACAGACATCTAATAGACGAACGGCCCGAAAAAAGTTTTGTTTTCATGAAAAGTAAATTTTGGAAAAGAAGCATACTTAGAAGAGCGTGTATTTCTGCACTAAAGAGTACAGACATCTAATAGACGAACGGCCCGAAAAAAGTTTTGTTTTCATGAAAACTAAATTTTGGAAAAGAAGCATACTTAGAAGAGCGTGTATTTCTGCACTAAAGAGTACAGACATCTAATAGACGAACGGCCCGAAAAAAGTTTTGTTTTCATGAAAACTAAATTTTGGAAAAGAAGCATACTTAGAAGAGCGTGTATTTCTGCACTAAAGAGTACAGACATCTAATAGACGAACGGCCCGAAAAAAGTTTTGTTTTCATGAAAACTAAATTTTGGAAAAGAAGCATACTTAGAAGAGCGTGTATTTCTGCACTAAAGAGTACAGACATCTAATAGACGAACGGCCGAAAAAAGTTTTGTTTTCATGAAAACTAAATTTTGGAAAAGAAGCATACTTAGAAGAGCGTGTATTTCTGCACTAAAGAGTACAGACATCTAATAGACGAACGGCCCGAAAAAAGTTTTGTTTTCATGAAAACTAAATTTTGGAAAAGAAGCATACTTAGAAGAGCGTGTATTTCTGCACTAAAGAGTACAGACATCTAATAGACGAACGGCCCGAAAAAAGTTTTGTTTTCATGAAAACTAAATTTTGGAAAAGAAGCATACTTAGAAGAGCGTGTATTTCTGCACTAAAGAGTACAGACATCTAATAGACGAACGGCCCGAAAAAAGTTTTGTTTTCATGAAAAGTAAATTTTGGAAAAGAAGCATACTTAGAAGAGCGTGTATTTCTGCACTAAAGAGTACAGACATCTAATAGACGAACGGCCCGAAAAAAGTTTTGTTTTCATGAAAAGTAAATTTTGGAAAAGAAGCATACTTAGAAGAGCGTGTATTTCTGCACTAAAGAGTACAGACATCTAATAGACGAACGGCCCGAAAAAAGTTTTGTTTTCATGAAAAGTAAATTTTGGAAAAGAAGCATACTTAGAAGAGCGTGTATTTCTGCACTAAAGAGTACAGACATCTAATAGACGAACGGCCCGAAAAAAGTTTTGTTTTCATGAAAACTAAATTTTGGAAAAGAAGCATACTTAGAAGAGCGTGTATTTCTGCACTAAAGAGTACAGACATCTAATAGACGAACGGCCCGAAAAAAGTTTTGTTTTCATGAAAAGTAAATTTTGGAAAAGAAGCATACTTAGAAGAGCGTGTATTTCTGCACTAAAGAGTACAGACATCTAATAGACGAACGGCCCGAAAAAAGTTTTGTTTTCATGAAAACTAAATTTTGGAAAAGAAGCATACTTAGAAGAGCGTGTATTTCTGCACTAAAGAGTACAGACATCTAATAGACGAACGGCCCGAAAAAAGTTTTGTTTTCATGAAAACTAAATTTTGGAAAAGAAGCATACTTAGAAGAGCGTGTATTTCTGCACTAAAGAGTACAGACATCTAATAGACGAACGGCCCGAAAAAAGTTTTGTTTTCATGAAAACTAAATTTTGGAAAAGAAGCATACTTAGAAGAGCGTGTATTTCTGCACTAAAGAGTACAGACATCTAATAGACGAACGGCCCGAAAAAAGTTTTGTTTTCATGAAAAGTAAATTTTGGAAAAGAAGCATACTTAGAAGAGCGTGTATTTCTGCACTAAAGAGTACAGACATCTAATAGACGAACGGCCCGAAAAAAGTTTTGTTTTCATGAAAAGTAAATTTTGGAAAAGAAGCATACTTAGAAGAGCGTGTATTTCTGCACTAAAGAGTACAGACATCTAATAGACGAACGGCCCGAAAAAAGTTTTGTTTTCATGAAAAAGTAAAATTTTGGAAAAGAAGCATACTTAGAAGAGCGTGTATTTCTGCACTAAAGAGTACAGACATCTAATAGACGAACGGCCCGAAAAAAGTTTTGTTTTCATGAAAAGTAAATTTTGGAAAAGAAGCATACTTAGAAGAGCGTGTATTTCTGCACTAAAAGAGTACAGACATCTAATAGACGAACGGCCCGAAAAAAGTTTTGTTTTCATGAAAACTAAATTTTGGAAAAGAAGCATACTTAGAAGAGCGTGTATTTCTGCACTAAAGAGTACAGACATCTAATAGACGAACGGCCCGAAAAAAGTTTTGTTTTCATGAAAAGTAAATTTTGGAAAAGAAGCATACTTAGAAGAGCGTGTATTTCTGCACTAAAGAGTACAGACATCTAATAGACGAACGGCCCGAAAAAAAGTTTTGTTTTCATGAAAACTAAATTTTGGAAAAGAAGCATACTTAGAAGAGCGTGTATTTCTGCACTAAAGAGTACAGACATCTAATAGACGAACGGCCCGAAAAAAGTTTTGTTTTCATGAAAAGTAAATTTTGGAAAAGAAGCATACTTAGAAGAGCGTGTATTTCTGCACTAAAGAGTACAGACATCTAATAGACGAACGGCCCGAAAAAAAGTTTTGTTTTCATGAAAAGTAAATTTTGGAAAAGAAGCATACTTAGAAGAGCGTGTATTTCTGCACTAAAGAGTACAGACATCTAATAGACGAACGGCCCGAAAAAAGTTTTGTTTTCATGAAAAGTAAATTTTGGAAAAGAAGCATACTTAGAAGAGCGTGTATTTCTGCACTAAAGAGTACAGACATCTAATAGACGAACGGCCCGAAAAAAGTTTTGTTTTCATGAAAAGTAAATTTTGGAAAAGAAGCATACTTAGAAGAGCGTGTATTTCTGCACTAAAGAGTACAGACATCTAATAGACGAACGGCCCGAAAAAAGTTTTGTTTCATGAAAAGTAAATTTTGGAAAAGAAGCATACTTAGAAGAGCGTGTATTTCTGCACTAAAGAGTACAGACATATAATAGACGAACGGCCGAAAAAAGTTTTGTTTTCATGAAAAGTAAATTTTGGAAAAGAAGCATACTTAGAA
>NC_139352.1:121387636-121656181 GCF_055883805.1 Amblyomma maculatum | reverse complement strand
ATGAACTAGGACATACGCGTTCGACGTGCATATAGCCATGAGCCTGTATATCGACGTCCGCCGTATCTTTACGAGAATCGAATGGATACGTCGGACGTATCTTTCGACACTTCGTATATGGCGTCGCTGCCGTTTCCACCATGGTTTCCACGGTGTCCGCACCGCACGCAAGCTAGGCCTCGCGGCTCGCCGCCGACAGCCATCGGCTGGGCAGTTGCCGTCTGCTTGCGGCGCGCCGCCGACCGCCGTGCATGCCGCCGGGTCGCGGCCGGGCGCTCTCAAAAGCATGGAGAATCAACACGCGCGTCCTACATTCGGACATGACGTCATAAACTACAAATTTTGGGCCAATCAGCGTTTCCAGCCGAGCTACCCCGAAACGCTTGTCTTGGCCAGGGCGTTCAATGGTTCAATCTGGCTTCGAACTTTTTATTCTTTGCCCGGAGAAGAGCAAGCTCACGTATAAAAAAGGAGCTGCACAAGAATGCTAAATTGGGCGAGTTGGTGCATTCGCATTTTAGGAAACGTAGCGCAAAGAAGACAAGTGTGTGTTTCCTTCTTTTTTGTCCTTGTCTTCTTTGCGCTACGTTTCCTGAAATGCTCACCTATAGACAAGCGTCATGTTTGTAAACAAAGGTGGCGCTGCGATCGGCAGCGACATGGGGTGTAGGCAAAAGCGCAGCGTGCCTACACTGCGCAAAGCGATGCTGCCTTCGAAACCAGTTCGCGCGTGTGAATATAATAAAACGTAAGCTTCGCCTATGCGTAGAAATAGCTTGGTTTATGCCTAGAGAGTATTTCCGCACATTATCAGCCGATTACAGCTAGAATTACTTGGCGAAGAGCGCTGCATTGGCTTCCTTCTCCGTGGCCTCAACAGCGCTCGGCTGCGGTACGCAGGCGACGGCCGTGAGTGATTAAGATAAATAAAAACGAGAAAGCGCAATGTATAAGAAAGACTAATAGTCAACCCTGTTCAACTCCCAGGCCTATTCCTAGCGCATGCAAGGAGGACGACAATATGAATGACTGGAAGTGTGTTTTTCATATGACGAATCTATTGACTGCCTTTCTGTTGCTTCAAGCACTCTATTATCGGCAATCACATTTCTAGCTCACTTTACCGGCAACTTAAGTCATAGAATTTCGTATCTAATAAGAAGAACTCATCTTTTAGATCTTTTTAACATGTTGGCAAAGTGCACTGCAACTTGTTTTCGCCTGCATGCCCGATAAAAAAAGACGTTGACGTCTATCTCATCTTACAGGTGTAGCAAGGTCATTCACAGGTTAATATGTACATGAAGGCCAATACGAAAGCTCTCATTTTGTTCTCGAGACGCATGAGTGCAGATGAAACGTTCTCCACGATCGCTTGCAGCGAAATTTGCGTGATCTGCTGAGCTTTTTTTAATATACTTGGAAATTTTTTATTCCAATGCGCATCATGCATCTTATTCTGCTTATTTTGCACCCCTGATAGTCGATTCCTCTTTGGGACATTGAACTCCATGTGCCATTTATACTTGTACGTGGATATTTAATTCGTTCGTCAGGATCTTATAATGACCTCCAAAAATAAAATTTCGAAATGAGAAATAATGCTGCGGGACTGCCCGGATCATAACAATGTTTACTATAGAACCGGTACAAACAGAGAAAAGCTATACTTTACAGGTCCGGGCCTGTTATAGCCAGCAATATCGTACTGGAGTGACCGCGCTCAAAGTAATTGCAATTGCCTTCACAGCAGCGTTTGTGTCCTTTCTGTGTGAACATATGCACGGGCAGCACTGCAAGTGAATAGAACTCACAGTGCAGCTTCCCTGCGGGATCATACGCACACGGAATATATCGCGTCTGAACTTCTTACAACTTATAGTATATCAAAATGGGCACGAGCTGCAGGCGTTTGTTCTTGAGCTATTCGTCGTACCGCCGAAAAGCAATAATGATAATTAAGGGTTGCAAACGAACTGATCTAGTTTCGGTGAAGAACTGCAACGCATGTTAGTCGCGAAGGCAATCCGTCACCGAAGAGTCTACTTGTCGCGCTCAATGCCGCTGCCCTTCGCTCTCATCTTTATTCTACCACGAGAAACGTGTTAAAACAAGTTGCCATTTTGCTTTTTGTTCCTCGTGGCGCAACCAACCGCACCACAGCTCGTAGAAATAATGGGAATTATGCCCGAAAACACAGCAATCGCCGCGCATCCAATGCAGACGGCCCGCGCTTTTTGCCTACATCACGAAAGTCACTGCTGTCGCCAGCGCCACCGCATCTCCGCTGACGTCACGGGCTGACGCTTGTCTATAGGATAGGATAGGAAATACGTTAGTTTCTCTACGAGGGTCTTGTGCTAGTAGCGGAAGAGTTCCATCTTCCGTCTTCTCACAGGGTCGGTGCCCCTATTCCAGGGCTCCGCTGAGCTTCGCTGCTCGCTGGCGTGCTGGATTAAACCTAGTTGGCAATCCAAATCGCCGCTGGAGAGCCGGCTCTCCACTGTTCCGCACTCGGGTCTTTACGAAAGCTGTCGTTATTTTTACATTGCCACGTGATGTGGTATAGCGAAGGTTTGCTACCACACCATGGGCAGTGTCTCGATATTGTGACGGGTAAATTTTGCTCAGGGTATGCAGGTTAGGGAATGTTCCTGTCTGCAGTCTTCGCCAGTACACGGCCTCTTGTTGTTTTAGATCCCGATGAGGCGGCGGATAGCGGATCCGTACCCCCTTATAGTAGTTAAGAATGTCGGAGTACGTAGGGCCGACTCGCTCGGGTAGATCGTCCGATTGGGAGGAAGCTCGGCTCGTGTACCCTCGAGCTACCTGATCGGCGCGTTCGTTCCCCGCTATGCCGGTGTGTCCTGGCACCCAGTAGATGTTGTGTTTGACTTTTGATGGGGTCGTGCTATGGAGGAGCCTGAGGGCGGCGCGACCTATGCGGCCGTTCATGTAGTTACGGCACGCTTCTCTAGAATCTGTAAGAATGGTAAGGGACGTGTTGCATCGATACCCGGCTACCACCGCAAGAGCAACGGCCAGCTCCTCCCCTTCGGTTACCGTACATTCCCTGACTGAGGCGCTAGCTAGTTCCTTTAGGTTGGAATCAATAGCTACCGCCACGGCGCTATTATGTGAGCTTCCTGTATACGAAGCCGCGTCCGTGTATACCGTGGTGGATCTTGTAGCTAAATTTAGTTGTACATACTTCGCCCGGGCTGCTCTACGGGCCACATGCAAGTTGGGGTCCATGTTCCGGGGAAGGGAGCTAACCTTTAGCGTCTGGCGAATTGCGTCCGGTATGATCGCAGTACGGTTCTCGATTTCCGCAGTTGCACCTAGCCCCAGTCGCCTAAGAAGCGAGCGCCCCGTAGGAGTCTGCTGGAGCCTGGCTATCTGCGTGACCAGTTGGGCTTCTTTGATCTCTTCGAAGGTGTTGTGAACGCCAAGAGCTAGCAGTTTTGCGTTAGAGGTGTTCATTGGTAGGTGCAGGGCTGTCTTGTAAGCTTTGCGGATGATGATATCTGCACTTTCCACTTCTCCTTTGTTGAGGTTGAAATACGGGAGGGCGTAGCCTACGCGACTGAGTACCAGGCTCTGAACCAGGCGCAGGGTATCCCCCTCTCGCATACCGCTCCGCTTCTGCGACACACGCGTGATCATCCTGGCGACCTGAGTGGTCGATTGCTTGAGAAGGCCGAGCGTATGGCTGCATCGCTGATTGTTCTGAAGCCACATTCCTAAGACTCGTATCTTGTCTCGTTCGGGAAGTAGCTTTCCTTCGAGGGAGACATTGAGGGTCCCTTCTTTGTGTTTCCCTTTGTGAACTCGCAAGAGTTCGGATTTTTCTGTGGAGCAGGCGAGACCTCGTGCATGGACATATTCTTCTACGCAGGTAGCCGCTGCTTGCAGCCGTTCTTCTTTCTGGCCGAGCGATCCGGAGGTAACCCAAACCGTGAAGTCGTCAGCGTACATGGCGTGCTGTATGCCTTCGATCTTCTCAAGTTGTCTAGCGAGTCCGATCATAGCCACATTAAAAAGTAGTGGCGAGATGACGGACCCTTGAGGTGTGCCTTTGTTGGGGGTCGAGAATTTATCGCTGCGAAGGTCTCCGAGCCCAACCGTTGCAGTTCGGTTGGAAAGAAAGGCCTTCACGTAGCTGTGAATCTTCTCGCCACAGTGGAGGTTGTCGAGTCCTTCCATTACAGCCGCATGGCTAACGTTGTCAAAGGCCCCTTTAATATCAAGGGCCATGACCGCGTTCTCGCCAGCGCTGGGGACATTGGTGAGGACTTCCTCTTTGAGTTGTATGAGGACGTCCTGCGTGGAGAGGTGAGCTCGGAAGCCGAACATGCTGTGGGGGTACAGGTCTTCATCCTCCATGTAATTTTGGAGCCTCCGAGTAACGACACGCTCGTAGAGCTTGCCTAGGCAGGAGGTGAGTGAGATAGGTCGGAGGTTTTCGATCTGGAGTTTCTTACCCGGTTTTGGGATCATTACGACCTCTGCATGCTTCCACTCTTCAGGAACCGTTCCTGCGGCCCAGTGCCCGTTGAGGAAGGTTGTCAATTGGTCGACTGCCCCGTCGCTGAGGTTGCGTATGAGTGCATTATGGATCTTGTCTGCACCCGCCGCCGTGTTGCGCGTGCATACCTTTATGGCAGCGAACACTTCTTCCCTGGTGATCGGTCTGTCCAGGTGGGTGTTCGGTCTTCCCAAGTATGGTTTCGGGTATGCTGCAGGCAAGGTCGTGCCGTAGCATTTCTCTTTTACTTTATCTAACAGTTCCTTCTCCGTACCCTCGAAGGTGTGGATGAGTCTGCGGATAGCTTTCCCGCTTTCGGCCCTGGTTTGGATAGGGTCGAGAAGGGTCTTGAGTATACGCCACGTTTTGGCCGTGCTGAGGGTGCCGTCCAGCGAGCTACTGAACTGCTGCCAGCTCTGCCTGGCCAGTTGAGCTGCGTACTCCTCCGCTATCTTGGTGACTTCTGCAATCTTCAGCTTGAGTTTCCTGTTAAAGCGCTGCTTCTTCCAGCGCTTGGTGAGCCCTCGGCGTGCCTCCCATAGCCTGAGGAGCCGAGGGTCCACCTCTGGTGTTTGCTCGGTGCGATCCACTTCTTGAGTGTACTGCTTCTGGATGTCTTTGAGTTGTTGACACCAATCATCTATGGAAGTAATCCTCCCTTCCAGGTCCGCGCATGCCTTGCGGAAGGCCGGCCAGTTGGTGATCTTGGCCGTGCCGAGCTTGCGCTTGATGTTGGTGGCTGTTATTGTGATCTTCAAGATATAATGGTCACTGCCTAGATTCTCCAGCAGATTCTCCCACGTTGCATGTTTCGCCCCCCTGGCAAAAGTTAAGTCCGGACACGTATCCTGGCAGACAGAATTGCCAAGGCGCGTGGGTTGAGTTTCGTCCGTTAAGAGGGTACATTGGATCGCTTCCGCCGCATCCTCGACCTCTATACCTTTCTGATTATTTGTGGGGTATCCCCACTGCTGTCCGCGAGCGTTAAAGTCACCTACAATTAGCAGCGTGTTGCTTTTAGCAAGTTTGCTGGCCCCTAGAAAGAGTTTATGAAAATTCGCGTCCCGCTGGCGAGGCGGGCTATAGAGGTTTACGAGAAAGACACTCTTTTCCTTGTGCTTCTTTTTGGGAATAATTTCCGTCACTAAGTGCTCAATTTTCGTGTTGGGAATCGGGTCATGGGCTATGGTTACCAACTTTTTGCTCACCAGGGTTGCCGTGCGTCCGGTATCGTAGCACGTATATCCCCTGAGTGTCGGTGTCGTGTTAGTTTCCTGTAAAGCTATTATATCGGGTGTGGAGTCTTGCGTGAGTAGAAACTGCATTAGGAGTCCCTGTTTTTGGCGGTACCCCCTGCAGTTCCATTGCCAGATTTCTAGTGGTGTTTGTTTAGCCATGGCTTTGGGCGTTGTTCGGATTGGAGCCTTCAGTGACGAAACGGCGCTCTTGTATGAGCCTGTCCCGGGCCTCGTTTGTTATTCGTCGCGTATTTTGGCTTTTGACGTGGTCCTGCCACGCAACGTTTTGCTCTATTAACGTGACTTTCTGTTCTAATAGGTTGGTTTTGACATACATAGCATCTAATCTTGCATGAGTTTGGCGAAACTCTTCTTTGATGCGAACCGTGAAATTCTCCACGTGCTGCATGAAAGCTCTTAATTCCTCGGGGCTCACGTCTAAGGCGGACGGGGGTCGTTGCACTTCTGCCGGCGGGATCGGGGTCCACGGTACCTGCCCTGTTCTTTGAGCCTGCATCTCTTTAATGAGGTCATTGACTTTTTTACGGAGATATGCATTCTCCTCTCTTAGAGCTTTAACCTCTTCCGAGTTACGCGTAATATTCTTTTGATCCGAGTGCGTAAACAGCGAGTTTGGAGGGCCCGCTCCCCAGCTCACCTTAACGCCGCCCTTCTGTTGTTGCTTCTGCGACTGCTGCTGTCGCTGCTCCAGCTTGGCCGTTGACCGGTTTAGCGGCGGGAAAGAGTCCTCCCTGGATCGGCTCTGGCTGCGATCTTGCACTATGCTACGGCCTTGGCTCGAGGAGCGGCCATGGTCCCGCTCCGAGCTCAGCCACCTGGGGCCCGATCCTCGACATTCGCCTTTTCGGCCATGTTGTGACGTACCCGTGACGTGTAAATTGGGGCGGTGCTAAAACGCGTGTACACAGAAATTGATGACGAAATTTAAAAAACAGAGAAAAAAGTTACAAAAAATTAACGCCGTCGTCTGCTACTTGGCGCCGATTACAAAAATGCCAACGCTGCGATGCCGAGAAGCTGAAGGGTCGGTGCGAACCGTGTTTACGCTGCAGGGTAAGGCTGAGGAGATAGTGAGATACTTACGTATATATTGCGGCTGTACTGTACTATTAGTTATGGTCGTTGCGACCACAGTGAATCATAGTACACACGCTGTCGGACGTCCAGCAGCAGCTAGGCTGAGCGAACGGCGGTACTCGACGCAAACCCCACAAACAGCCGGTCGTCAAGTGTGAGCGATGCCTTACTTGAGATGCGTGCATGTGGTTAGCTGTGCGTAAGTTTCATTTATGGACTTAGTCGCGCAAAGAAATCGGCGAGTATCAGGATCATCTTTGCACATTCACTTCTCAGCTAGTGGGTATAAAGAAGTTGTTTACGAATACTGAGAATTGGAAGCGCCCAGCAGATTTTCGGGCTGCAGTTGCCACTAGAGAAGAGACACACCTGTTCGACAACAACGCTGGCCTTCTCAAGGTATCACTGCCGTTGGAAACTGCCTGCGGCAGCCCACCGTTTCCATCATGTTATGTCTGTTACGGCTACGTGTCGGCTTCAGTGGCGTAGCGTGCGGATATCGGCCCGGTGAAGCGGCGTAGTGAAAACACGCATAGTGGAGAGCTCGATTAGGCCATATATCTGGCGATCTTAGCCTGCGCTGACATCGGACCACCTTTAGGATGGAATTAACACGCTGGCGTGTTAATTCCATCGAAATGCGATCGTCGTGACTGGGCTACGCACATATACTGCGGGTCAGAGAGCCGGCGTCTGCATGGTTACACTTTTTATTGAGCCATCGCGGCGGGGACGTTTTCACGCAGCCGCAAAAATAAGCAGATAAGATTTTCTGGCAGCAATGAAAATGCAATAAAAAGTGTAACCAGCAACAGGTTAGGTTTCACGCTGATGGCATTTAATGTGCCCTGAATTAGACGTACATAGCACGTTGTATGCACATTTCACCGCATGCAGAGCGTCACTGTGTTGTGGCAGATGTATTAATTATCTCGTTAAAATAAAATAAAAAATCTGTCGGTATTATTCTCCTTGGTTTCTGAGCATGTTGCATAAAAACATTTTATAAAAGTAGCAACACTGCTCGTCTGATGCAGGTACACATCACACCACAATGTCACAAGTGAAACAAAATTTGTCAGGTACAGCCTAGTTCCTTTGCTACTGTTTACCAGTTTTGCACTTGCAATAGCATCTGGCACTTTCTTTCAGTGCAGCAAGGTTCTTCAGAGGAGAGAAGGGTGAAGAGGTCAGCTAGAGAAATGCCTTCACTTTTTTTATTTGACGCTCAGGAAGTGAAGGAATACACATGAAGAGTGAATATGATATATGATGCCTAATTACAATGAGCTAGATGCAGTATGGAAACCATTTTCTTGAAGCAATTGTCATTGAATGTAGCATTCATGCACACATTAACCAGTGCACATGCTACACAAAGCCCGAACCTGTCTCTGAGTGAAGCAAGGGAGCCAAAGGGGAAAACAAGCGTGACTTTAAGGACACCGTAAGTAAAAAGTAACAGCAACAAAAAAGGAAAACAGAAGTATGCACAGGGACAATATTAGACAAAAAGAAACATGAATTGCAAGGCTGATGTGGCCTGCAGTACATTATTTTTAGGAGAGACAGCAACACAATCGGGTGGTGTTCTGGATTTTTTGGCAAAGGGTCATTATTGCCAGGTGATAATACTGTATGATTTGTATTGGCTTTGCCATCCCCTGTGTGCTCTTCCAGCAATGCATAATGTCCAACGTGCAACTGTCTAACATCCACTCTCTACACTCTAACTCAAAAACATGCTCAAATGAACCTCACCTGAATATGGGCATAAATATGGGAATAAAGCATGGAATTTACTTTTTCGATATTCTGATTGCATATCATTGGAAAACTAAACGTGATGGCTTGTTTAAATGAGCGTATGATTTGCAGCTAGTGTGTCTTGTATGCATGGTTTTTCCAACAGGTTGCAGCATAGCTTCTGTCCTTTATTTTGGCAAAACATGCACACTTTAAGAGACCTGCTACTCACGCAACACATTCCCTGTAGCTTTAAACAGCTCGTCGTTGACTAACAATTGGTGTATTATTTGCTTTCGGTACTTTTTGGCATTTTTTTTACATGCACCTGACATCAAGCCTTGCTTATAAGAAAACTGAAAATTACAATATACAAAACAATACAAAATTTATTTACAGCACTCCACACTCTACAATACACAGCCTAAAAAATGAAAGGCTGTCACACATTCAAGTAATTACAGTATTGTACTTGTACAGCTCATCGCCATATCTGAAAGGTGGCACGGCCTTGGAGACCAAATAAGAGAAATTAGTTATACAAAGCAAGGGAACACAAGATAGGGTCAAAAACCCATTCTCCAAGTGTTTGGCCCAAGATAATCCCAGCACCAGCAAAGCAAGCACCCACTGTTTTACCAAAGAGTACCCAACACCACTGAGGATTGGTCCCCAAATGCTCAAACCACTAGGCTGCAACTACAGTCAAGGGATGCTATGCGTTTCGCAGTATTACCAGTATCAAAGTGATGTCGTATGTGCCAAGAGTTGATGTATTTAAATTTTCGTTTCTGCCTAAAACAATCATTGAATGGAACAACCTTGACCGAAGCGTATTTGAAAAAAATTGTTCTTTAGGAACTTTTGAGAAAGAGTTGGAAATTTGTTGTGCTGCTTGAATGTACATTGCCCACCCTGTAACAGCCCGGAAGGGCTAACAGTACTTGCAAATAAATAAATAAATAAATAAATAAATAAATAAATAAATAAATAAATAAATAAATAAATAAATATGGAACTCGTCATTTAAATGGTAGTCGGCACCTGCGACAGAGCAAGTATTCCCTGATTCTGTTATGGACAGGGCAAAGGTAGTTATAGTGTGTGTAAGAATGATTTTACCTGTGCATAAATGCCTGCCACACCTAGAATGCTCCCTTTATGCAGTCTACCAAAAAGCAGAAACGTTTGTCTCAGGAAGACAAGCCTTAAGCATTATTTCAGCAAGTCACTCAATGTGACGGCTATCAGGCAAACTAGCACAGCACTTGAAAACTTCATGCTCTAAAAACAATTGTGGGGACACGCAAGCTCAGCATTTACCGCTATGACACGACAGCTTTTATGGCTCCTGTCTGCAGACTCTCATTCGTGTGAATCGACTTTGCTACTGCTAACACCTAGTATTTATTCTATGATACATATCAGTAGCGTATACCTGTAAGTTATCCAATTATGTGGAAGACCACTTGTCTAGATACCTATAAAGCCCACTGTAACCAAGCTGTACGGATGCGTTTCCATGGCCTAAGGGTTGCCTGTCTTATTACCCAAAGATCCTGCAAGGTTTATCACCTCACACATTCATCTCAAAGGTGAAGCCAGAGACATCACATTGAGTACTCGGCCATGTCACCTGTCTGAAATGTGCCCAAGATTTTCCCCTCACAACGTCACATTTTGTGCAGAAAAGAGGCTTTAACGTTGCTGCATCAAAAAAAAAAGCAAGAAGCCAATAGCTGAACATCTACGCTACATTAGGCTCTGCTGGCTCGCAAGACATTTGACCACGGTGCCAACAGCCAAGTTATAGATGTAGCTGTGGCAGAGGCTGTACCACAGAAACAACAGACGAATGTGGTCAAGATAAATTGAAATCGCTTTGTTCACAAATTCTTCAATACATCATGAAAAAGAATGGCTCACTTATGGATAGTATGACGTCTACTGTGTTCAATAGGATTGTACCTTCAGGAAGTTATCTTTTGAATGCAATCTTAAGAATATATTGTAGTGTTCAATTTAGGCTGTACACATAGCAGACGTGCAAAATATGGAACACATTCTGAGGGTTAAATGCAGAGAGGTTTGCTGAAGCTGATATAATAGGAAAGCATAGGGATACTAGATAACGTAGAAAACAAATGTGACAATAGGATAGGTGTAAGTGAAACTAGTGCAGCTGTCACTTATGAGAGCAAAAAGTTATACAACTCAGTACTAGCACAATGGTACAAAATGTTGAAAAGTGATGATGAAACAAAAGTGTCCTTGAAAGTGCTTCCACATAAATGAGATGAAAGTGATTGGCATAAAATGTATGTCCCTTCCTTAAAATTCTCAATTTAAAGCTCACAAAGAACAATGAAGATAAGGCTACAAAAGCAACTAAAGAAAAAAAATAATGAAGCAGTTATACACAGCTGCAATCATTAGATAAACATCTCGAGTGATGAAGCCATGCTTCAGTGGCTTAGAGCATGAATATGTGAGCTTTTATGACTTGCAGATTATGACTAGCAGCTTACCGGTATCGCTCAAGAGGAAAGTATACAACAGTTCCATCTTACCTGTACTCACCTATGGGGCTGAAACGTGGAGGCTAACCAAGAGAGTTCTACTTAAGTTGAGGACAACCCAGAGGGCTATGGAACGAAAAATGGTAGGGGTAACATTAAGAGATAGAAAGCTTGCAGAGTGGGTCAGAGAAATAACTCAAGTTACCGACATTCTAGTGGAAATTAAGAAGAAGAAATGGACATGGGCAGGACATGTAGTGCGAAGAGAGGATAACCGATGGTCGCTTAGGGTAACAAACTGGATTCCAAGGGAAGGAAAGCGTAGCAGGGGGAGGCAGAAAGTTAGGTGGGCGGATGAGATTAAGAAGTTCGCAGGGGTCAAGTGGATGCAGCTAGCACAGAACCGGGTTAAGTGGAGAAATATGGGAGAGGCCTTCGCCCTGCAGTGGGTATAATCAGGCTGCTGATGATGATGATGATGTGAGCTTTACCAACCCTCTTTTAACATATGTGAGTGCCGGAGGGCATGTGGCAGCAGCAAGAATGTGTCAAGAAGCAACTAGCCCAGATAGCAGCCTCATAATAGGGGTATGGAAGGTCTACACACAACGCTATCATGGAGGGAGATATTTTATGGAACAAGATATGTAGCAATGTACAAAAGGAGCAAAGCATTTTGTAGAGCTGCAGTCAAAAATTTATGAAGGACAATCTTATCAAAAAGTTTTTATTTCATTCCTGCGCTTGTGCATCATTATTGTGACTATGGGTTATATAGTGTAACATGAAATGTCAAGCAATTTATCTCGTACACAAATGAATGCATTCTTTCCCCGGCGAAGCCACCTTCAAGAACTTTTGCCAGTGGGTGCACATGCACATCAATATCACCTAGTTACAAAACAGAGAAGTCAATAGTTGCCTTTGTAAAAAAAAATGAATACAAAAATGTTCATTGATAGCCAAGCCTCACAAATGATGCAGAGGTTAAACAGGTTATCTGGGATCTTGATTAACATGACTAAAAAGCATCGGTAATTGCAGTGCAAAGTGAAAATGGCAAATTTTGCAAAAGTGGAATCTAAAATTGCCAAAATGGGTTGACAAGTTGGCGGGGCCCTCATTTTTCGTGCATACAACAATGAAAGACATTGACCACCAAATAGATGCACAAATTATCCTTGGGAAAACTAGTTGATTGCTGTTCATCTACATTCAGCATATGAAGGAAGCAATAGAAAACAAGCATAAAGGCAACCAAATACAAAGAAGCACAGCTCGCTTCACTCTGCAGTTTGTGGAAAAACACAGTGGGCACCTCACGTTTCACCCTAGTAGCACACAAGATAGGTGTAACGAAATGGACTCTGCTATGGTAAACGACTGCAGACACATTCACCAGGGTACACGTATGTCAAATATTCTCACTGAAGTATGTCGCAGACTGCTTGCTTGCCACAAACACCAAAGTGAATTGTGAACTATATGTGCACGCACGTCCTACTTAGAATGGCACTTCTGGAGGTAGAAGAACGTTTTTGTACCTTCCTGCGTTTCACTGACATGAAGCACTTAATAAAATGCACACTGAGTTTAAGCAGAACACAAAAAAGCAAAGTATACAACAAAGAATGACAGCTCTCAGCGAGGGACACAGCACTTGTAGAATACACTCAGTATGTCTACAGCTGGTAGACAAAAAATTATAGCACCAAAGAAAGGTTTGGTTTGGTTTGTGGGGTTTAACGTCCCAAAGTGACTCAGGCTATGAGAGACACCGTAGTGGAGGGCTCCGGAAATTTCAACCACCTGGGGTTCTTTAACGTACACTAATATCACACAGCACACGGGCGCCTTGCTTTTCGCCTCCATCGAAAAGCAGCCGCCGCCCGCGTTTTTGGCAACAGTAGTCGAGCGCCGTAACCACTGCGCCACCCCAAAGCTGAACTTGGTTCTTGCATATGCTATCAACAAAATGTACACCAAAGAGATGGTTATATCCCAAAACCACAGACCAAAACCACAGAAAAAATTAAGACTTGGACGGCTTTTCAGCAGTATGCTATCGAACATGAAGCAGTAAGAATGTGCACATTGATCACTTGTGGCATATATCAAAATCATGACAGCGAGTGAAAATCTCAAGTGCAGGTGATCAAGTTGTTCTTGTCCAAGTTAATACAAATGTTGCACGTCCTCTTCCTTGTACTTGTCGATGTTCCTGCTGCGATTACCATTTGCAGGTGGCGTCAATGTCATGTGATCTGCACACACTACAAGCTGTAACGATCTTCAAAAAGAGCTGTCCATCTGCATAGCACTTCACATCTGATGTGGCCGTCCAGGGACAAGGCGTGGCCTCCCAGATTATACAGATGTTGAATATGGCCCCAGGACTTCTCACCATATGATGACTCAGATCGGAAGTGCTGCAACGGCTGCACAAGGTCCACACGATCACCTGCAAACGTTTAGTGCCTAAATTATATGCAAATAAAATATCAAACACGCATGGCACAGGAACATTCAAAATCATCAATGCTGCAAGCTAAGCTGCGGTAAAGTGTAATCTATGAATGCAAGAAATGGTCAGTGCAATACCTAAGTGAACCATTTCCGTAACAGGTAAAGACGGGTTGGTGGCGGAAATTGTAGTGCGAAGGTTAACTTTTTCTATTTTGCAACTAAAGGAACGACGACTTATATCAGGCGATTTCACGTCTTTCCTTTCTCGGTCGTCGAAACCATTAGCCAAGAAATCTTGACAACTACGAGCACACTCAGGTTGTTTTTTTTTTTTTTTTTTTAGTTCGTGCAGTGTAGAGAAGTTGAAGAAAATTATAATGCGTCGTAGAAATAGGCAGCTAAAAGCAACGCAAAGTGCTGATTAAAAATACCGGATTCGCCGCATGCGTCCTGTAAGTATTCCTTTAATCTTCAGTCATTTCCCGCCTGTGTACAACTTGAATGCGAATGACGCTGTATGAACAGTCACCTTTGCAGGTTTTCCTATTGCGCTTACCTCTGTGATGCTCGACGTGCTGCAGCATTTCCAGCAGATTGACTGCGTTGCCTTGCTGGTCGACACCCATCGAGAAGCCCGACACATTCCAGGAGCTCGTTGCTCGGCCGAACGAATACATTTCGTGCCATCCTACATCAGAGGCGTTCACCACTGCCGATTCCACCCGAAACACCAGTAGCTCAACAGTTCAACACTCCGAGCGCAGGGCAATTCTCGCCTCGGAGCTTGCAAAGCCGCCACACTATACTCCTCAGATCTGACGAGCTATCTTTCAAGACAATTTGACAGCATTGCTGTGCTGCAGCAAATCCTCGATCACTACTTGCAGACGACGAACGGCACGAAGACCACTCGTAAGCGTACCTCCCTCCAAGGCCGCCGCCATTGCTGGGTTATTATAACCGCGCAGACCAATAATTTCTTACCATGGGAAGAAAGGGTTTGAAATAAGAAAGCAGTTAGCGCCGTCACGCGGCCGCACGCTTCTGCCCCCATTAGAGATTGTCTCAAACGTCCTTTATTTCATACGCGCTCATAATTTGCCTTTCTATTCCGTTTAAAAAGCCATACAAGGTGTATATAAAGTTATCCTTTTACTTTTAATAACAAGCTAAGAAACTACGGTAGGCTAACGGCTGCATAAATCAGCTTGCCTGTCACCATAGTCTCATTAGCATAATTCGGGCACCTCGCCACTCGGCGAAATTATGGCGGCCAAACGTCAGCATTTTCGGTAATGGCGGCACGTCAGTTACGTCATGACGCGTCAATTTGACGTAATCTAAATATGCTTGCGTATCACGTGTTTCACGTGACATAGCTCCAGCCAATCAAATTTGAGCATCCGCTCCTTCCCAGTATGCCATTATTTTCATCACATTGGTTAATCGAGCGTAAGTGTTCTCCAAACCACCATCAGTAACTTTGCTTCCACTCCAAAATCATTCGTATTTGTCATCCAGGCAACAAGGATAGCTCCGGTTGAAATCAATTTTCACGGCTACGTCATTTTGACGTAACCGCTAAAAGTGCTTGCCACAACTGATGGTTTCGCGCCACAAGTTTGAAGCACGTGACTCTTTTCTGAGCCAATCAGAAAGACAATATGGCGCCGCCAGGGAAAGGCGAATATCGAGGATCGGGCCCCTGGTTCGGCGCTCTTGACTCAGGTTCCGGTTCCGCTGCTGCTGCTGCTGCAATTGTTGCAATTGCTGCTGGGGCTCCCACTGCAGCTGCTGCAGTTGTCTATAGACCAACACCGATCTGTGACGTAAGCACGATGCGGTGGCGCTTCTATCGCTAGCGTGGTCCGACTGGGGGTGAAAAATAGGCTTAGCGCCCATAGGAATACATGGAAGCGAAAGATTTCATTTCAGTTTTCTCATTTCAGAGAGCGCCTATGATGTCGTTATTCGGTACAGAGCAACCATGAACATCCTAGAACAGATCACGATAGTATGAAATCTCATTAATGAGGAGAAGTATTTTTAAAACACCGCGAAACGCATGCGAGTAAGTTGGGAGGGCGACCCATAGAAACACATGTAAACACAACTTACCGCAACATTTTGCTCGTTTCGCAGAGCGCCAGAATTGTGGTGGCCGGTCGAAAAACATTGGCGAGAGCTTTGAAGATGTGTGTGACAAGGTATGCTGCGTCATTACGGAGGCAATCTACATTTAAAACCACTCGTTGTCTAAAGGCCCGTTCACACTTGCGACTAGCAGCGGTCGCGCGACTAGCGACCAGCGCGACTGTTTTGGTCGAAAAGCGACCGTCACAAATCGTCGCACCGGTCGAAAAGCGACTGCCGCGGGCCGTTCGGGCACTGCTCAATTTCGCGATACATGCATGCCGTAATAAGAAAACATTTTGAGGCTTTATAAACCGACGTCCGTGCAGGCATGGTCTGCGCCGTACGGAAAGAAGAAAGAAAGACGAGGAGACCGCAGAAAAAGGGCAGCACGATGTATGACAGCCACAGCGATACCCCGGGGAGAAAGAAAATAAACGCTGAAATGTGTGGTACCGTAAACTGCGGGTTTGCAGCTGGAAGTAATTACACAAGAGTACACATCTGCAGTACAACTTCATCAAACTTACCGTCTACAGGTATATCCATATGATTATCGATCGCCATAAGCACGAATATCTTCGTAGACACGCGCACTGCACAAATCACTCCTCTGCACTCCAGCCGAAAACGGGCCCGCGACCGTTGACTTCTGAATGTCATAAAACCGCAAAAACACTCTCGAGCACGTAGCATATGATGCGTCAACGGGACTTCCATGGGCCGCGCAGTATTCAAACGAGCGACGAGGGCAGCGACGGTGTAGCAGGTGAAAGCAAATCCGCTCCAAATGCATCCAAAGTTCAAAACTGGAAGTGCGTAACATATGTATCGCTAGCAGGATTCCTGTCCGGACTCTCAGGTACCCTTTCGGGTTCGAAGGACGTACCGCACACCATTTCATGCTAACCGTTACGACCGTTATGACACAACTTTTTCAACCGAACATACCTTCTGCTGCTCATTGGCCGAGCCGCTCCAGCCAACTCGCCCCTTGCGGCGGGAAAAAAAGAAAAAAAAACCTTAGAAAAAGTTCAATTTCAGCGTTCTTGAAGCAGTATGTTCAATAAAGTGATCAATTGTTGTGTTCACGCATGTGTTAAAGCGAGTCGTATTTGTTGACCGGAAACAATGCGGGAGTGAAAGCGAAACTGAGATGGAGCAGACGACGCGGTTCACCTGAACAAAAAGGTCGCTGGCCGCAGTCAAACACGAGCAGGTTTATGCACCACTGAAATGCCACATTGGTGTGTTGCTGTCGGCTGCAATGAATCGTCGGAGAACAAAAATGCCAGTTTTCATCGATTTCCTGCCGATGAATACCGAAGAAAACAGTGGATTGTAGCTGTGGGCCGGCGACATTGGCGGCCAGGAAATCATGATCGTCTGTGTAGTCTGCATTTCGTGACAGGTAAGTACGCGGCTGTCAAATAACTTCCTCCTAGGACTTCCTGACGGCACCTTTACGTTCTTGTTTTTATCTCATTGCGCACAGTTCTTCGAAAGTTGCTGTAATTGAAAAATAATTGAAAAGACCACACTGCATACATATATATGCGGGTTGTACGTTGTTGCTACAGAAACGTGAGGAGGGAACACGAGTCATACATAATATGAAGTCGAATATCTGAAAACGTCGCATGAGCTGTGTTCTTTCTTTCGTTTTTTTTTTTCTCTCTCGCCGTCTACTAGCGCCGCAGCGCGAATGAGGTTTCAGCGTTTGCGGCAGCACTTCTATGGCCCTGGAACTTCGATTGCTTCGATTATCTCCGGATGCGCGCGTATCGTTTGTTGCTTTTGTTTCTTGCTATGAAAATGGAAATGTTCGGTTCGTCCAAGACAGTGCACTGAGTAGCGTTGCGTGAAAATCAAACGACCTGTGGATCGAGGATGGTGGAAGCGAGTGCGTTTAGTGTTGGCATAGGTTGTAGTGGCTGAGACACAGCACTGCCAGAAAATCAGGCGATCTGTGAGACAGGCTACACATCGCGATAGGCGTCCGTGGATTACGACAGTCTGATGTGGTCGTCTCCTTTCATTGCCAGTTACAAGGCTCGATAAAGGCCAAGACGCGCAAAAGAGTGGTTCCTGTGGTTTCTTCCTTTCGTCCCCGTTTGTTCGCGCTGTTTTTGGGATGATGTATCACCAACTCGCCCGCTTAACTATCCTGTTAAAAAAAAAAAAAAAAAAAGAGTGGTGTTTCACGGATGTGCTATCCGGCACTGATCGCATTGGAAGTGGTGTTCTGTGAGAAGTGAAACATGTACGATAGGTTGTACAGATATGGTGCCCTGATGAAAGAGGCTTCAAGTACAGCGTCATGATAAAGGCGGCCAGAGTGCGACGTGCCGCCTCGAGACATTATTGGTGACTGCATGCAAATTTATGGAGTGATTTTTCTCGCATCAGCTGTTTGTGGCGGGAACGATGAAAACACTAATATTATGTGGTAGTATAGTTGCTGTAACTGTGTTTACAGCCAGAATTTAAATATTCATAGCACTGCAGTACCGTTATATTCGGAAGTGAAGCAGGAATCGGTGCCATAGTAGCGTCAGCTGGTGATTAAGTGTGTGGTCTGAAATTACGTCCAGCGAAACTTGCAGATGAGCTACCTCGCTCAGAGTTTAAGACAGCACCAAAGCGGAATATGATGCATTTCTGAATGAATGTTGTACCCCGCGGTGTGACCTCTGCAAGCTGGCCTGATCCACTTGACTTGAGCGTCGCAATGCGCTGTTCACAGAAAATGGGCCTCCGGAGTAGGAATTCACAATAGCCATGTCCAAAATCTCTGATTTCTCAGCAGCTGCAAATCAATCAATTAGTCAACTTTTATTTCCAAACAGAAATACACAGAGGGGTATGCTGGCCAATCTAAGCACGCAGTGCTTGCAAAAAGACCAGGTAGTCAGTGTTGCACGTTTTAGAGGAAATAGTGATTACAAATTTAGAAGGATTCATCATTAAGAAAAAGGAAAAAACAAAAAAATACCAAGTTTTCCACTAGGCGAACAAAAATGACTCACATATTATAAGGCAAAGTTAAATGCCACTTGCCATGCACCTTTTAGTATTTTAGTTCGTGATATCCATTAAACATGATATTAAACGTGATATTCATATAATGTGATATTCAATAAACATCTCAGGTAAATAACAATTTCTGGTTTTCTTTCTATATTTATAATGCATACCCTCGGTCTAACATATCTCTCAGTTTCTGCAATGATACATCTTTCTTTACTAATATCTTAAATGTGTTTGAATAGATAGCAGGTCAGTACAGCATGTTCAAATAGCTCGCTTACTGGAAGAATTCCTAGAATGCGGTATTTTCCCTCTGTCTCTGCTTATTGCCATTCTGTTGCATAGGCTATGCTGGTGACAGTTCTTTTATTTACATGGTTAACAGTTTTTTTTTATTATCAGAACATGTACCATATAACATAATACCGTATGCAATTACTGATTCGGCTATAGCCTTTTACGTACACAGTTCTTCTAATGGTGACAGGACTTTTCCTCGCAGTCAATACATCACAGCCGTGACAGCCCTCAGCTTTCCGCAAACGTACGTGACATGAATGCTCCAGGAAAAATGCTGATCAAGCAAGATGCCTAAATACTTAAGTACTGGCTCGAACTGTAATGAGTGGCAAAATCATACGTTACAATTAGAGGTATGCATATATATGTTCCTTTACGAGAATTCCTGAAGCACATTAGTTTCGTTTTGTTGGTATTTATGAAAATTGCATTAGGAGAAACGTTCTACGACTGCTGATATGTCCTCTTGGAAGACTTCACGGCCCGTGTTAAAATCCTGAATTTCAAGCGCAAATGCCTTGTCATCTATGTAATGAAAAATGTTTTATTTGAGCAATAACAGGCCGATATTGGAAACCTATATGTTTAATAGCACTGGCTGTAGTGTGCTTCCTTGCAGCACACCAAACTTCACTATTTGAATTTCACTGCAGCAGTCCTCTAGTTTAATGTACTGTAGCCACACAGAAAAACAGTTCAGAAAAAAAACTGATAGAACATCACCCAACATGACGGTATTCAGACAGCTCCGACAGCAAGCTGTACAGCTAGTTTGCTGTTTTATAATGCGAAATGTTATCTCTTGTTACGGTGTGTAACAGAGAAGCTGTGCCAGCTGAGATGTAAAGGAAGATGTTTGAGACGTGATGTGGAGCTCTGTGAAGGAAGGAATACATCTTTTCAGCTTTATGCCTATTACAAGCTGCAAACAGTGAAACTGAATATTTTTAGCATGTATTCTAAAACCGTGCTCAATTTTTGCTACATGATGTGATTGACGTCTTATTGGCCAGATACAATCACTATTTTTTTTTGTGTACCTTTCTGCAGGGCCAAGAAGCAGTCCATTCTTGCACAATGTTAGATGCCTGGTTTATAAATTTTCAGTGCTGGTAGAATATTTCGGATGCCTAGTGCATACCTTTAAGCATCAGGCTCGACCAAACACAGCATTCCCACAGTACTGAACAATATAATTTGAGCCAGGTGCCAGAAAACAGCATCTGCAAACAGTAACACTCTTCACGCAGTTGTCATTCACACGTGAAATGTAGTAATTAAGTAAATTAGAAGGCTTTAGTCGGCCAAAAAAGTCGGTCTGGGCTGGCTATTCTACTCGCATGAGTAGTGTCACGGACAAACTTTATACTTCACCTCATGCTGCTATGTGATGTGATTAAGCATCTATGCATTCTCAGAGCTTGTTTTCAAGAAGTGCACACTGGTGGTCAGTGAGATTCTTTATGTAGCTAGGATAATAAAGTGCATGGAAATAGGCCAAGATGAAAGTAAATATATTTTGCTTTGCATGTATTCAATAAGTGTGAAGTAAGGAAATTCTACCCATTTCAAGTAAGAGAAAAGCATTTTAGATAGCATGTTGTATTTCTGCATCAGTTTTCTGGCTGCAGTTCTCTAAAGAATGCTTCCTTCCATTATGGAAAATGAAAGGACAAACTATGAGCACCCTGCTGCCAAATGTTTAGTTTTTTCATAACTACCGCTGCTTTGTATGGGTTAACTAGCTCTCATTAAATCATATATTTTTGTTATACTATAGTGTCAATGCATTTTGTTTGTTCCCAGTTTCAAAGTGCAATGCAACCTGCACTGCAAATGTTTCTTATTCAACGATTTTGTTTTCTGGGAGGACATTTGAAAAGGTGTTGCAGTCTGACAAGATTAAAAAGGTCAACTATGTGCTTGTTACACACATAGAATGTGGTGTTTACTTAAGACAGGTCTAGCTTATTTGCCACTGATGTGGAGAGCATGGTTTCTTTTGCAGTGGAAGTAGTTTCAGTTTGCAACAGAAAAGCAATGTGGATTGGCATCTTCTCTAGCAAATATTTGTGTATAAACAAGTTCAAACGTGGAAAACTGGTCTATGTGATACCGCGGTTGCGATGGCCAGAGCATTGCTTCTCTCCAGGTACCATCTTTGTCGTCAGGCACTTCTCCTTTTTAAACCCTTCTTCCTAGCCTGCTGCCTTGCCTATTTACTCAAACTGACTCGAGCCATCTAGTTTATTGTGTCTTTGTTCCACCCTTTGTGTAATACTCCTAACGGTGTCTTTAAGATATTAAAGTGAATTTAAATGAGAGAATAGAAGGTGGATGCATGCATGTCAACATGCTGCATAGACAGAACTGCGGGTTACATTGTCTTGGGTGAAACGTATAGTTTGCTGATAACTAATGTCCCACTGCAGAGTGTGGGCAGAAGCAGCAGAAATTATTGCAAATTGTATTAACTGTGGTTCTATCACCATGTTTCGCTTAAAGTGCAAAGAACAGGATGAAGACATGAGGTGACAACACAACGAACCAATTCATCCTATCACCAGCTGTTTTCACCCTGTTCTCTGCAAATAAAAACCAACTAGACAGACTGTAACAGTTCTTAGACTATGCTTTTTGTTTCCAAATGTATCAGAATTCTTATTTTTTACTAAAGTCTCCTTTGAAGAGGGGCAATGTGAGGTACGCGCTCTTCCAGTGTTTCTCTAATCAGTAGGTTTAGTCTTCAGCCACATAGTGATGACAAGAGGTGCATGCTAGTTTGCACGAATTCGATGTTGATTGAAATTCAAATTCAGAAATCATTTATTGCCTTGTTTCTGTCGGTCCTACCTTGTAGTGCCATGGCAATGCATAGAGTAGCAAAAGAAAGAGTTGCTGTAAATGCCTGTTGGAACCTTTGATAACGGCTCTGGATGAGTTCTGATAGATAAGAATGAGTGATCAGCAAATTAGATCCAGTAGTGATTGGCTGAATATTGGCTAATCTAGCAGAATGGTATATATAACTAGTAGAGCACTTGAGCCTGTTCATAAAAAAGTAACTTTCACTTGCAATAGTGACATTAAATGCCACCATGATGTAAGCATTCGTGTGTGTCATACTGGAGTATTGTCTATAAGTGCATTGAAGGGTTTGTGCTGACCAGTGATTGAGCTCTTGCAATCTGTCTATGTTAAGAAAGGTGTTGTACAACATGCCTATGTTCTGCATACAGGCAAACCATCATCGCTAAAGCAGCACCCAGACTATATACCATCACTGTTCCCCCACAACAACAGGGACAAAGAAACTGCACTGGAACGTTTGAGAAGAACAGAAGTGCGAGCTGCTGCTCGCGCAGCTGCTCGAGCAGCTTCCCGGACTGAAAATGGTAACAAAACCTCTGACAATGCTACTGGTCGATGTATTGCTGAATTTGCTGATGGCATTACCACAGGACATGATAACACTGATGCTATGCCTGCTGAAACAGAAGCCCCTGTTGAAATTGCAACTGTTGGGGATCTGCATTCAAGAACCACCAACACAGGCAAGAAGTGTTAACAACCCTTGTCCACAGTACTGGCCATTTTGTGTCTGCAATATAAGCACACCTATTTTGCAAGCAGTTGTTGGACGCATTTTAGGAATCATTTTTTGTAGGTGATAGACTATGTCCTTATTATGATACTCAGCTTGCCAATAGAGCTTGATGCTTAACTGCAGTGTAAGGTAAGGAAACATGTCGGCTTGTTAGCTTGCTATTGATGTAACGATGGCACCACATCTGTGTGTTCTTTCTTTCAAACATATTTAACATGTCATGTCTCAGCGTTCCTATCCTGAGCAGATATCGCCACATGAAGGCAAAACATGAGAGAAACCTAAATCACGTATGTTTAAGCTGAATTGTAGGGCTGTCATTATGTGCATAAGCATAAATTTAGTAAACAAATGTGCACCATGAAGTAGACATAACAGCCCACTATATTTAACATTCCACATACCTTTAGATCACAAGCATGTTATGCTATGACTGGGGGGGGGGGGGGGATAAAATTTACAGGATGCAAGACGAACAGGTTGTGCTGATAAAATGTTCATGCTGCCTTTCTTATGCATCCAGTTTCTTCAATTGTAATGGCGCGTTTGCTTGTTTGTGACTGTGTTTGCTTATTGCACCCATTCTGTATGCGGCACTAAAAGAGATGCAACAATTATGCCATTACATTTCCAGTTTTTAGGTCTCATGGTTAGCTTACTTCGCAGTGGCAGTCAGTGCAATTGCGTTAGCATGTATTGTTATTAAATGTGTCAGATTTCTGTACACAGTTTAGAATGAGAAGTATATTTGTAGCACTCTTCCAAGGGCTCTTTTGCTTAAATTGCACAGTCGCAGCCATCTCAACAAAAAGTAAGGCATTGCAGACATTTCTTCTCAGCTGCTGAATTGAATGAAAGGTAGCAAAGTGCAGAACTGTTTGTGGATAAATGAATGCTGTTGTGTTTCTTACGAGACTTCATGCATTCTTTACAACAGACGCAATCATTTTTCTAGCATAACAGCGAGTCATAGGCTGGTCAGGACTAAATTTTATTGCATTCTACTGCAGTTCACATTTTTGCACAGGTGTTTTAGCACAAAGTGAGAAATCTGCATGAAATGGCTTTTCATTGCTAGATGCATTTTACAGCAACTGCATGCTTGTTTTTGTTTTCCTTCACAATGAAGGGTAATTGTTCAGAGTGATTGCATATTTTAACTTGGTCACATTTGCAGAGCCCGAACTGGCATGCACAAGCCAAGCCACAGCAACAGACTTGATTTGTCAGGTGTCTGTGCCTTGCTACATTTGTAGTAAGACACCCTGGAAGCTTTACATCTGATGTGACCTGACATGAATGTGTTCGGTCAACATATTTTTATTTGTGATATGCACATATGTGCCAATAATGCCAACATATGGTATATTATGTGACGGATAATCAACTGAAACTGCGGTCGCTATCCTGTACGAACACCCATAAATAATTCCTTTCTATGCAGGTTGTGGTGAAGTTAGCATAAAAATGAACACTTGACCTAACATTGCGGTATTCACAGAGAGGTGCCCTGGGGCCATTTAATGCTTACTGTTTCCTTCGTGGCAGGATAATGAAAGAATGAATATGCAACATAGTAGTACGAATATGGATTACTGTGAGAGAATGCTGTAAAACTTCTGCCATTGCTCTATTTACTAAAGTATGAATGGTTCAATTTTCCAAAGTGTCACTAGCTATACGAGGTGCCATAGTGGAGGACTCCGGTAATTATGTACCTGCAATTTTCTAATTTTGCAATGCCTTACATTATCCATCAATTGCAATTGGGTCACCGTGACTGGGATCACACCTACAGCGGAGGGAACAGATGATGCAAACACTATTCACCAAGCTACCCTACAATTCAGCAATTACAGAACAGGTTTGATTAGGTCACTGGAACAAACATCTTAAAAGAGTGTGCATGAAATCATACAGTGAAATTGCATATTATCAGGTGCAGTATTCAGTGAACAAGATGTGGTAGGAACTCAGAATAATCAGCACAGTGAGCTCATGGTGCTTAATTATTGTGCACTTTGTGTCTAAGCTGAGCAATATAGCCTTAATTGTTAACATTATCCTGCTTTTGTTTTTTCATGCACTGTTATTCATTCACTGAGTGGTTGAAGACACCACTGCATCACCCCCGAAGCTAAGCAGGTCATACTGAGCATGCTGTGTTTCGATACCAGTCATAAAAACATATAATCATAGTGCACATTGTAAGCAATGCTAAGCAGGTATAGTTTCTTGTACATCTGCTGTCTAACTGAAACAAACACTAGTGCAGGCAGAAAATAATTCCTGAGTTAAAGACTTTAAAGCAGGCTTTGTTGCAGAATGCATATTATTTTATGTGCTATATATGTGAAATGTTGGAAGCTTTGATGTTGTGAAACGTGTGTACTACCTGTTACTGCAAGGCTTGTAGTTCATTGACATGATATTAAGAGGTGTCATGAGCACAGTAAGAAATTGGCCATGTGGAGGGGAAAAACATTTTTCCCACATTGACAAGCAGAACACTGATATGCTGATACACTTGCTGCACCCATAAGAACTGTGAGGCACAGCTTTCTTCGCAGTTGTGACATACATATGGCTGCCGGTATGTTCCACTGTTCCTAAATGACGTCTCAGGTGGTTGATCTTGCCAAAGTGGTGTGATACTTTTGTTATATTCGGTGGACCTCCCTAGTGCAGAGTTAACACGTTTCAAAATAATAGAATAAAAATATGTGTAAGACCAAAGGCTAGACTTTAAAATTAAGGCTCGGTTCCCGCCAATATATGGAGACACAGATGTCGGAAATGCAGTCACAGGTGCAAAGGAAACAATTTTCCGGTGCTTATTCAGTCAGCCAACTTTTGGCTGTGAGTGGCAACTACATTATCAGCCTGCAAGGACCAAATCAAGAGAACATTTTTGCTTATGAACAGGTAGCTAGCTTACACTAATGTGCATGATGTTACTCTGTGAGTTTGCGCTAGCACAAATGCAAGGTTTTCGGCAGTCATCTGTGTTAAAGGCACTAACACGGGAAATTTTAGAATGTGTTTAGGCTGGATGAAGATGAGACCGGGGGTCTACAGTGTCGCACATAAGATGCCAAGGCCACACTATGGTGACCTTATGGTGGTAGTCTCCGTAAAATGCTTCGTTATAAAATATTACCTCAGTTGTTCATTGGCATGTCATAAAAATGGAAGATCCTTATTGGCCACGCCGTCTTTACAGTTATATGCCGCATGACACGTGTAGCATTCTTGCCTGTTACATTATTCGGCACTCTTTTTTCCCTGGCATTTTATTGACAAGGCAATGCGCCAAGTTTTCGGGTCAGCTATTTTTTATGCTCTGGCCCGGCAGCATAAATGATGGAATGTTTTTTTTTTTTTGTATTTTAGCCTTACGGTGATTTTCAATCCATTCCTAGCAATACAAAGGTAACTGGAACTAACACAGCATGCGAATTATTACATATTACTCTGCAATCATAAAAACATCTGTGAAAAAAAGATATCTTGCCTGAGAGTGCTGCCTTAGGTGGTTACGTTCCTGTCTCTGCGGCAAAGGCAGGACACCATTGTGCCTGTGCTGGTGGAGATCTGACGAAGGCAGATCTTGGCGCCACGTGTTTTCTTTGACAGACAAAAAAGTGTGTAGCTGCAGTCATCCCACTCATTTTGAAACTGAAAAATTTGCACCCATATTTTCAATTGGCACCAGGTCTCACTACGTATTATCGTGACACGAAGGTGGGTAGATAAAATTGTTACTAGAGCACTGCACGGGCCTGATTTTGCGGCCCGTTCCCGGCTCAAGCCTAGCACTTAAAACCCAGCCCGGGCCCATGGCTGCAAGCCCGGGCCCGCCCTTACATGAAGCAGGCCCGAACCGAGCCCGTGCTGCAACGACTTGGCCTGGCCTAGGCCCGGCAGTCAGTCTGCGTGGACTCCTTAAGAATGTACAGTTAAGGCGAGTAAAAAAGCTTAGCTCCTTTTTATTCCATCATAAATGACCTAGTCTTGATTGACATCCAGCAGTATATAACAGAGTCCACATCCCGAATAATGCGAACAAAAATTCTAAGCACATGGAAGAAAAAAGATTTTCAAAATACTGCCTGGAGACTGCCTTTTTTATTGAAAGAGTGCGAGACTGCACTGCCAAGGCTCTTATTTGGGACTGTTAGTTGCAAAAGTCGGATGTAGTGGCCATCGCACGAGGAACTGCCCAACTGCCTTCTGTATGCGTCTTCCACGTGTGCTAGCCACTGTGTCCGAATCGAGGTTGTAATAAACTTACCAATAATATTGTATATTGTAAGAGTCGTAATTCTCTCTGTTGTCTAAATTGCTAGATCCGCGATGATAGGTGTGCTGTTCACATATTTTTTTTCGTTTGCTCATGACTGGATTTCATGTGTAATGTCTTAGTTTGCTACTATGAGTACTTTTGATCTAAGCAACGCATTCCTATCTTAGCCCTAAATAGGACTGATAATATTGTAAAATTAAATAAATACTAATAATCAAGATAGGAGGAAGATTTGACAAAATATTCTCGGCAGAGGGGGAGGGGGGGGGGAACTAGGCCACAGGAAACTGTGTGATCAAGGCCAGGAAAACAAAAAGATGTACAGATTCTTGTGCAACAATAATCTATTGAAGAACTCATGGCCGCTCTCTGCATTGTTATGGAGACGGGAACAAAATAAAATGACTGTTTATCGTGCATCATTATGTGTTTGAATACCCGAAGATTTCTAATACAATACGCTCTTATTCAATGGCGTTTCTTGTAGTGTAGAGATGCTTTTTTTTTTTCTGGGGCGGGGGGGGGGGGTGCGAGGTGAAGACGGCTGCCTGCCAAGCAGTCGATTAACGGTCCTTGTCCATTGGCTTTTGACTCCAAATGTCAAGTAGTCGACGGTAACATGAAACAGAAATGATACAAGAGTGTCTTCTGCTAGATCCGATGGAGTGTGCTCACTGATGGCTGAAAGATCCCAAGCTAGCATTGTTCTGTACTTTAAAAAGTGCGTATTCATGTTAACAAGCCATGTGTCATGCTTTGCAGCGCTTCATAAGATCTGCACTGTAGTAGAACACACTGCAGAGTTTTGCGCATTCTCTTTTTAACTTTTTGGCTTGTGTTGTTGAATGCCGAGAGGCTTGCGCACCCAATTTGACTTGAAAAAACCACTGAGTGCAGCTGATTAAACTCAGTCTACAACTGAGCTTTCTCTCATTCGGCTTTAAGAAATGCACTACACTTAGTTCATTCATAAACCACTTCAATGATTTTAGCGCCGCGATTTCTTCATTTCCGAAAGTAGCCGTACACAGTTAGCCCCAGCCCGGCCTGGGCCCGCCACTTCAAGCCCGTACCCAGCCCAGGCCTGTAACTTCAAGCACGAGCCCGACCCGGTACTGGCAAATCAGCAATTTTCAGGCCCAGTCCAGCCCGCGAGCCAGGCTGGGCCCGGGCTTTCGGGCCGGCTGGAGCCCGTGCAGGGCTCCAGTTGTTACACACATTGCCAGTATCATACAGAAAGGCTCATGGGGGCTAGAAGCGCATGCAACTACGCCACTGTTTTCTTTGATGCTCTCGGAGTGGAACAGCAAGAGAAACATGGGAAATACACAAATAACAGCCACTATATGTGGCACACCAAGTAAGTGGAGAGAAGGGGAAAATCTGTAGCAGTCTTCTTGTCAGTGGGATAAGATTTTTCATGCTGTTACTTTGCAACTGACTTCATGCATACTGCAATAAATAGTTTAGTTGCAACTGGCTGCAAAAACGTTTTTTAAGGAGCAGATCTGTTGCTGCAAAGTTCGCATTAGATGAACAAATTTTCAGTACCATTCGGGTTTGTTCTATAGGAATTAAGTGTCCAGGGTCTACCCCAACAAACAAGGAATAGTACCCATATTTATCCTCGTGAATGGCGCTGCAGTGCGTTAAAGGTTATTTTATGGCCTTGTGAACAAAAGTATTAGCACGTGTCACTTCAGTATATTTGTGTGTAAAGTAAGAATTGTACAACATTTAATTTTTATTTAATGCAGTGCTTATTTTGGCACTCCCCTAAGATGTGTGGCTTGTGTCTCTTGCATTCACAGAGAAAGAGTTCAAGAGCTTGCAAGAACAACTGCAGGCATCTCGCAAACAGAATGAAAAACTGAAAAGGGATGTCGAAATTCTCAAGAAGGCACAACACAAGGGAAGTGGCAGATGTACAGCAGCAGAACTGGACAACAGGTCTGCTAAGTTTTACACCGGTCTGAACAGCTTGCTGCTGTTTCAGTTTGTGGTGCAGTTGGTGCAGCATGCCAATATGTATGTGCCAGAAGCGTTATCGCTTGCTGATGCTGTGCTTGTTGTGCTCATGAAGCTAAGGCTTGCGCTTTTGAACACAGATTTAGCATATAGATTTGGACTCTCTGAAACTGTAGTAGGGAAAGTCATGCAAAACAATATACCAATACTGGCAGGACAACTCAAACGATTCATTATTTGGCCATCCAGACCAGATAACAGCTGTCACCTGCCTAGTGTAGTGCGTCGAACCTTTCCCAATTGCGGTTGCATCATTGACTGTTCCGAGTGTCGAATAGAAAGGCCATTGTCTTACACAGCAAGATCACAAACCTACTCTCACTACAAGGAAACTAACACTATAAAATTTCTACTAGCAATCACACCGCGAGGTGCAGTCTGCTTCGTTTCAAAATGTTGGGGAGGCAGAGCATCTGATAAAATCTTAATTCTTTCCTCTGGCCTTCTAGAAAAACTTAATCCTGGAGATCAAGTTCTTGCTGACAGGGGCTTCTTGGTGCAAGAGCATTTTGCTGGGAGAGGTGTCTCTTTGATTGTGCCAGCCCTCACGCGCAACAAAAAGCAGTTGTCCGCTGAAGAAGCTGAACAAGCTCGACGCATGTCCCGAGTAAGAGTGCATGTGGAACGCGCTATTGGTCGGATAAAAAATTTCCGCATTCTGAGAGACAGGCTCCCAGTGACCCTTGTCCGCTATGCCACAAGCATTGTTACAATTGCAGCTGCACTGACAAATTTCAGAGAAAAACTTCTTTAATAAATTTGTTTACATATTCCAATGCATTGAGAAATCAAGGAGTCTATGCCACAGGACAAGGGCACCAAGAGATCAATAATATAATAGAGAATATGCGTATAGATAGTCTCCAGGGGCAGTTGGTTTGCAAGTTGTCTTGCAGAGGAAGGCTTGCAATTGTTTTAAATGTGTCTGTTCTACTGCATGCATCAAGGATGGTGGCCTGATGTTTGTAATATGGAAATAGAAAAATCGGATCGAGGGAACAAATTAAACTTATGCATGCATGCTGCCTCGGCACTTTTGGTGTGGGTTGACACCTTTTTATCTGCTTGGACAATATATGGAGCGTCAGCTGCAATCCCTCATGTCTTCTTGCCATTGCAACCTATGAAAGTGAACACATAACATGCACATGTTGCCCGAAACATGCTGCTGAACATCTAGCCAAGTTAAAGGACCGAAAGCCAGAGCTGAATTCCAATAGGGGCAGCAGCCCATCCATGTAGAGCCTTCTTTGAAGGAAGTCGTTTGTAAACGTTCCTCGCCCTCAGTGTCCCTGCCAATCCACAATGACAGACAAAGTGTATTGTTTCGTTTTTTTCAAACCTTGTAAATCAATGCTGGTAAATGTATGACTTTCAGTTAGTTTCAGCATTTCTATGCTCCTGATCTCTCAAAATGAAAGGTCTGGTCCCTGTGGTAGCACTTGGAATAATTTGTTTTCTGCAGCCGCTTGTCAGGAACCCTTAACGGGGCAGTTTGTTTCAATACATTTCAGGTTAAATTTGTGCCGTAATGTGTACATAGCTATGTATATTACATGACAGTGGTAGATAACAAATTGTGAATAATCATGTTTCGCATCCGTTTTCTCTGATCCATAAACATGCTTCTTGTTGACTATGCTACCTTTAAGCTTATCATTGTCAAACAGTGCCACTGTTTTGGATAGTGTACCTCTCAGCTTGCTGCTAGTGATGTTCAGTGTTGTAGGCACCTCTTGCTGTGTTGAAAATCTCACACACCCACTCCTGCACCATAAACGCACATGCAAATCCATGCATACGTTTAGATTTTTAGTTCCATTCATTTCACTTATCATCCCAAATGTTGAAACATTTTCGCATTTCTTACATAATTGCCCCTGTGGACAACAGCTACAGAATAGCATATAATAACGCTACATTATTGCGTATCATCAATGTCGATCCTAACAGTAATACTTGATTTTTGAAGTGCACTATATAGCATTTATTTTAGTTCACTCCCGTTCCATTTCAGAAACACTCCTTGAATAGCCAGCAATTTCATGTCACTTTTGCTCTGTTAATAAGTGTTGCCTGCACTGCTCGAATTCTGTTAGGAAGTTTATATTTTCCAGCCTCATTTGTGCCATCGTATTAAATGGATACTTCGTGAAAGCTGTGTGGAACTCAAGGCAGTAGAGTTTTGAGAACCAAATTTGAAAAACCTATTACCGCTCACTCATGCGACAACAATTTCAGTTGCACCTAGCGGTGTACACAAAGAGGTACTCAAGAACATTTTTAATGCCCTACAAGTCAATAAAGTGATGCCTCTAGACAATAACAGTTGTCTTCTTAGGTGTGATTGGTAGCATTGGTTTACAGCTGCAACATGATGCTGCACAGCTTCCCTTAGCTGTTGCTTTAATGCAACAGGGGCTCACTGGGACTTAAATTTAGATGTATGAAAAACATTTTCAAAGAAATGCGCAAATTTTGCAGCTATGGAGACTATGTCTAACCACAGTAAAGTTTTAGAAGTGAAGCATTTGATTTTACTGCAGTAGCTAGCTACTAAAAGTGCATCCTTTGTTTGCTCATATTCCTCTCTTCTCTTGATGTGGCTGATCTACTGCTAGATGTTCATCTTTCCCAGCAGTGTATGTTGCTTGCTGGATTTTTGTGCAGAGCACCATTATATATATTGGTTTCCTTTTTTACCCTCACCATTAAAATAATATTTACTGCAATCCTTTGCCTGTCATACTTTTAAACTCTGTCTCATTATAACATTCTTTACACAACACTTAATGAATTAACATAAAATAAAGAGAAAGCAGGAAACACGAAAAATACAAAAACTCAGACGGCCAGAAAATACAATCACAGCCTTGGCTCGACACCCCATTGCAGTGGTAGAACTGTAAGTTGGCGATGGTATCTTCACCCGCGTCAGGCAAATCATTCGACTATATTTGCGTTTCCTTTGTTTACAACTGGAAAATTATGCTCCTCTCATTTATATCCTTACTGCTTTGTAGTCTGTATTGCCAATGCAACGCCTCAGTTTGCCAGCCAAGACAACGTTTCGACAAGTGCTCATATGAAGACAAGTCACCTTATCGAAACGGTGGCTTGACTTACAAACTGACGCTCTCCCTCAACTCTTGGTCAGTCGTATTTCATACTATGTAGCCATCTTTTTCTCATTCTACCCTGGATCTAGAATGAACTTGAAATTCCGTTTAACAATGGCGTACACAATGATTTCTGGTTGTGACAGTCTTCATCTAGCAGTTAACAAATGGAAGCATAGAAACATGCAGGAAGAGATCTGTATAAATAATCTGAAATTCCAAACCTGCGTCATCTTGACCTAACATTCAGTATGCCAAAGGGAAAAAAAATGTTGTGCAAAAAATGGCAGCATCTGCTAAGTCCAAACCACTTTGATAGTGTCCACCAAAAATAAGCAATCATTCAATCAAGATATGTCTTTTTTTAATTTTTCCTAGGACAATACAGCACAGAGAATGGTGTCTTCCATGAGGAGAATACTATGCGCAAAGTGCTGAAGTAACAGAAACTGCTTGAAAATTTATTTTTGTGCTGTTCACGAAACAAGGTTGTGTGGGAATTACACTCGCAAGTTGGTATATGTCCTCATAGTATTAGGGAACAAAGTTATCTACAGCTCCAAATGAATGCAGTAAATTCCAGTGTATGGTAAGCTCGGCATGGTTTCTTTGCGAAAAGCATTTCAGTTTGCAATCAATGTTTCTTGACACGTTCTTTATCAGCTTCTTCACTAGAATAACACACCAAAAATGTTTGTTGCACCCTGCAAAAAATTGGGATTGCAAGAAATATGGAAAAGATAGGCAGTGATTTCTGCAGTGCCATTTCGTGTTTCCACCTGTGCGTACAGTACACAGGGGCAGTTAGAGTCTATGCTTTTCATCACGTAATGCTACAAGTCACCCTGTAAACATTCCTCTATATGCATCATTGCATACCATTCATTACTAGCTGCTCTTATTTCAGGAGCTCGGGAGCTATAAATGTCGACCAAAAATTTTGTGCTTTTCTTCTTACGGGATCAAAAAATTCCTTGTCATACACAATATCTTGCACAAGAAATGCATGAGGACTCCACACAACAAAGTGGGCAATGTTTTTTTGGCACACATGTAACTGCGCCTGCACTTGGGTGTAGTAGGAGTGTGTCGCTTTCAATTTGTAGCCACTGTCAAGCCAATCTACATCTTCCAATGATGCGTCCGGCTCACGCAGAGACCAGGGGCACTTGACTTCCAGTATGCCTACTCCATGACAGCTACACTCCCAAAGACCATCAGGAGATGCTCCAAGGAAAGGGCTCTGTGACAAAAAATCCCAACCATTATTACAGTGCTGTTGTAGTATTTTATATTTCCTCATGTGATACAACGTACTAGGTTAATTGTGATGTTAAGGAAATTTATTTACAATTGAACATAACATTCACCACTTTTTGCCTGCTTAACACAGACATGCACACAGGGAGGTCACTGCGCACAGGGAGAACATGGGGGAGGGGGGGGGGGAGCTCTTAATCGTCTCAGGAGGGCGCCAAGTCGGCCCGTACTTTACTCTGTCGCACCTGCGCCGTCCTTTTTAAAGGTGCAACATTATGTCCAAGCAGGTTTTTTTTTAAATACTGGCAGCCGAGGACCCGTGCTGTTCATTTACACAGGCTGCTTACTTTAACGCCCGCAAAGCCAGCAGCACAAAAAATCATTGCGAGAAGTACATTGTTGTGCCATTTTCAATTTCATATACATGGCAAAGCTTGTTTTGTTATATAAGCACACAATATTTTGTATTGGAAGGGGAAAACAAGCGCTCTGGAAGCCACATAATGAGGAAAGAAAATGACAGGAAAAGCACTAACTCACCGGTTGTGTTGTAGTTTTCTTCCCTGCACGTGCACTTGTCAGTGCACTTTTTTTTCTCCCTTCCATATTAAGCTATGTACCATCTGGTACAGTTACAAGTTTTGTTAGTACTTTGTTTTTGTTGCAATTTCATCAAATCAAGTAAAAATATTTCTTACAGTAATTCCTCACCTTTGCACGGCATTTTGGCCGTAGGGGCCTTGCCGGGAATAAAGCTCAGGAGGGGAGTGGGGGGGGTGCTGCGGTGAAACTTGGCTCCCCCTAATGCAAAACCCTGCACACACATATGCTGCTTAAAACTCATATATGCGTGCAAGTGGTACTTGGTGCAGCCTCGGATACAGAGTGCTTGCCCAGAACATTCTTTGCTAAAAATGTGATATTGTTTCACTTTCCCGTAGTACAATGGCTCCTTTAGGTTCTATAATAACGAGCCCCTCATTTCCCCTTCAATTGTCTGCTTTCCCATAGTACATGTTTCACCCTTGAAGGATATCATACTCCAGCTTCTAGCCATTTAGCCACTTTTTTCCACATCACTTCTGAATTCTCATTCACAATATCATAAGGACATGTGGATTTAAAAAGTTGGTTGGTGATATGTTATGTGAATATAAAAGCACACATCACATCACAGAATGAAAATCATCCATTCATTCCTCGGCAAAGTATTAAAAAGCTGCTACGCATTGTGCTACAAAAATTTCACTGTCACAGTGCTCTACAAAGGAAACAGCAAAAAAGATGGGTATGCAGCAGCACATGATGGGCATATGCACAATGCTGATTTCATTTCTACCTTTGTGTCTATGACGAACCCAATGTCGTGTAACTTGAAGTCTTTGTGATTTGACATCATGTAATCTGAGTAATCCTTTTTCGCTGCAATCTCATGTTGCTTCCCCCACTGAATTGCCTCGGTATTCAAAGAGTAGTTCTCTTGCAGGACAGCATTTATAATATTCTTCGGATCTGTTGATGACTGGTGTGTCTTGATCTGTAATGTTTAATGAAAAAACACATACAGACGACACTAATGTCCACAGTAGAGAAAGAGGAAGACGATGGCTACACAGCATGCAACAGAGCCAAACAATGGTTGAGGGGAAGCCACAGGTTGCAAGTCAATGCAATGCAAAGTTTTGTCAAGCAAACTTTTCTTCATAGGCTAGACAAGTCCTCTTGTCAAAACGTTGCCTTGGTTTGCGAATTGAAGTAGTTCCTCAACCTTTTTTCATTTCTTTTTGCACTTATATGTGCACTGCCATATGTTGCGTGACTTTATTTTGGCCTCGCGGCAGGTCACCATGTGTGCAGGGCCTACTGGGAAGACAGTTGCGCAATATGATCACACCTTGCCAGGATAATTTGGAATACAGCTTTCTTGTTCATCTTTTAGACTCCATTGCAACTTTGCATTAAAAATATCAGTAGTAGTAGAAAGGCAGGTAATGGCACTCTTTTTGAGTGCAGCAGAACACTCATTATACCAACACTGTCCTGAAACATCTTACTTGTCCTAGTGTAAGATATATTAACAAGTTATTACAACTTTGTCCATTCACAGACACAACGCTTTAGAATATGTGGGATTTGCCCATACTGCAGTTGTATTCACTATTGAAGAGTGTTATATAGTGCAAGTTTTGAGATTTTCGGTACCGCCGCAAACATCGCTTAGAAGGATGTCTCACTGTCCAAACTTGCATTGTCACTTATCTACACTTTCAGGTTTCAGAGATATTTTAACTCGGGGTGGTCCATTGCAGTACAGTACCACATTTAAAAAACAATTTACAATTGGAGCATTCAAGGCTCAAAAGCAGGGGCTAATGAGGTACAAATGTTGTCCTTGGCAGCCGCTCTCACAAGCTATCTGTGTTGTTCACCGCATCCATGACATGTAATCCCGAGATTAGGCAACAATCGCGCTCACCTCAAGCTTATCCACATGGAATTTTACAAAATATTTAGGATGTATACTAACTATATCTATTCTTGTTTCAGTTTGGTGGTAAGCATCTATTGCTTTTTCTGCATTTCTCAGGTGCAGGATTTGCAAAATCGCTCAACAACAAAAGTAGAATTGTTATGCTTCACTCTCAATATATGCATGGCATGAAAGCCACAATAGATTTCTTGATTCCTCACCCTGTGAATGAGGGAAGCAGTGATTCTGCCAAAGCGGGCTTCAAACCACATAGGAGTGTTGCTTTGTTGCCTTGTTGCTCTTTCAACTTTTTGTATCTGACACAGGGGCACAAACAGGTCCTCTAGAAGAGAATACTGTGTTGAACCCGTTCTCTTGCAATGTCTGCATAATGAACAGATTGTGTAAGGCGAAATCCAGCAGCATACAGATTCAAGAAAACTATATTGAGCACTGAGCAGCATTGCACCCACTCAATGCCTTTTCTACACCAAAATGCACTTTATTTCCTCTGTTGAACATGCCCATGACAGCACAACATGCGAGGTTACGAAAAGCATATTTTGAGATTTCCTATACGTGCAGAAAACATGCACTTTGAATTAAATGATCAAAATCTCATGCGTATAGCATGGGGCATTTCTGTTTGTTTGAATAGCTACATTTCCTTCCCAAAGTAAGCTGCTGCTGTAAGTCAAAAGCATTATTGAGCTGGCCCTTTTGTGCATGACAGCGACATAATAAATGCACGTGTGTCGTGATGAAATAGCCTGAAATACCAGAAAATAATATATCCTTGTAGCACATAATTAGCATTTTTTTTAATAGAAAAATAAGACTGCCTGTCGTTGAGCTGACTGCTGCCATTTTTTCTATCGTGAGATATATTAATTACTAATTTTGTTGCTTGGTCAACCTGAATCTCCTCAACCGTACTAAGCTTCATTCTGTGATAATTTGACCATTTCCTCATGTTTTGCATGTAGGCAGCTGTTTCAAAACAGGTAGGTAGCCTCGGGAAAAACTGTAACGAAATTAAACGCAATACCATGTTCGGTTGTGCTGTTCTGCTGCAAGCTCATAACTGAAGGCACCTGCCATATGAATGTGTGACCTGTGGTCGGCTTTACATGGTTTAAAAATAATATTTGAAGCTCTCAGGAAGTGATGCTGTGATCAACTATTTGCACAGCATAGCAGAGAAGCTATGTGACTGCACAATTCTGTCAGTCTGAAATGCATTGTAGTGGTACACATGTCATTGTGAGCAATTCACTTTTGGAGGGGCTAAAATTTCTGCACATATTTCTGCTGGTAGAGCCACTGATTATATTCGAAGTTAATTCCCTCACCTGAATTTCCATCCTCATCTTTTTACAATTTTGTACTCTTTCGCTATGTATTATCAGGAAAGAAATGCAATAATGAAGGTCTCGCTGTTATTACTACAGGGGAGGAAGTATACGCGCTGTTGCACAGCTGAAAATGAACTGAATTAATGACTGAATTGAAAATACTTTTTCTCTTAGAATTCTTTCCTTGTGCTCTCCCTCTATCACCTCCAATATTAATGCTTATCTTTCATTATGTTTACTGCTAGTTATAACTGCAGAAACTGCTTCAAGTGCTTACCAGTTGCTTAAAATAAAGTATTTTCACAATAAACTAAACAATATGGCATATAGATCATACATGAAATTATATCATAAAACCTATATGGCCGAGATTCACTATTTTCTCATTGCAAACAAGGTACTCTTGTAGTGGGGTTGAAGTGTCTATGTAATAAATGATTATGATCGGTCCTCGAAGCTTTCCACCACTAAATTTCTCGACCACACAAGTTTGTATCAAATCGATCGCGGCCTTCAGTCTGTTCACAGATTTGTGCGACCTGATATTTTGGCCATTTGAACATAACTTTAATAACCAGCACAGACTTATATATGAACCCTTCATTTTCATCTTTGTAATAAATATTTCACCTCACTCTGGACAATGTTTGTAGGTAAGTTTTTCTACACTGTGCTGTAAGAATCATGTTGCTTTAGAAATGAAAATATTTGTGCACTGGTAACATACCTCAGAAATGTGTAACATTCTTCATCTTCCGATGCCGAGTCTGTCTCCTCAGGATCCAGTTTTGGTATAGATGTAAAGATTACAGCTTCTGGCTTGACTTCTTTAAGGCGTTCAAAGATAACCCTGTCTGTTTCATGAAATGTCTCGCTTATGCTGTCCGGTTCCGTAGGCAACAGACGCTTCTCTTTGCCTGGCTTGCTGAAGCTAATGCTGTCAACTGGGACCATTTGCACCTGTATGTTCGACAATACACTGCTATAAGTGTTCCTGTCCCATTACAACATTTAAAAACACTTTACCTGCTTTGAAACCTTTGAGGACCATGCACAGGGATTTGATGTGCATGCACCTTTTTCAGCTGCCATCCGCACTGTATATTCCATGGCATACAGCAGAGCAGCTACGTGACTGCAGACTTCTGTCAATCTGAAATGCATTCCAGTGGTACACATGTCACTGTGAGCAATTTACTTTTGGAAGTGCTAAAAATTCACATATTTCTCCTGGCAGAGCCACTGATCATATTCGATGTTAATTCCCTCACCTCCATACTTTTCCTCACATTTTGACAATTTTGTACTCTTTGGCTATGCATTATCAGGAAAAAAAATGCAAACATGGAGGTAACACTTAACCTATTTTGTTCTTGCTCTGCTCATGTGTCCATTAGACCTTTGATGACTGAGGTGTATTGCATGGCGTCAATTTACGATCCTCACACTTGTGAAATAAATGTGCTTTTTTGAACCTTCACTAATGAAAATATGTTGTAGCAATTATTCAACAAAGCAGCTTTGCTCACAGCAGTTAAATATACTGTACAATTAGGTGTTGCCATTGTTCCTGAAAGGTAAAAGCCACCTCTTAGCTGAATGACTTAACTTTGTTTATTTGCTCCTACACTGTCCGGCTACCCTCAAATTTCACTGACTGATGTGCCACATAAGGTGAGAATAATTACTATGCTTCAGGCATTTCTATGCTCGGATAACAGTGCTTTCAGTCATCAAACAAATAATGTTGAAGCAGTGCTCGGAAGCCGTGGTTGAAACCGATTGCCGTTTGGCATGTCACAAGCTTGAGGCAATTTTTTGTGCGTACAATAAGAATGAGGCATGCAAGATTCAAAAGTTCCTTTCTTCCAAGCCGACCAAGTACTGCATGCTACGGGTCTTCAAATTTCACTCACAATTGTAACCTATTTTTGAGCTTTCTGGTTGATATTTTTCATGATACGAGAGCTGCTGGAATTTCAAATCGCGCCGTCAATATATTTTACGTATGCAGTTTCTGCCATATGAGGGATATATGTGTCACTGCATCCTTCAATTGTTTTGAACTTGCGCCTACGGCAAACAATGAATGCATGTTTACGTTTTCTGCATTTCTTGTGCAAGTGAGCAGGAGCAGAACAGAAAGAATATGGCAAGACTTATCTCTCATGCAAGTGTACACCCAGTCCGGTACTGAATGCTGCATTAAACGACGGTTGCATATTATTGTGCAATGTTGAATGTAAATGCAGATACCCAGCTTTGCATGTGCAGTGGCCGGTTCGCACTTGGCCCGTCACGCTACACAGTGCAACCCATGCGCGGTGCGGGATTCCAGTGGGCTGTTGTGATGGAAGAATTTTCGCGCATATGATATGCACATTGCTGCTGGCTGACTTCCACATTTTGCAGTCCCGAACAAGGCCTGCAGAGAAGAAATATTTTTCACAATCTGGCGAAAAGCATGCATGCCTGTTGATGACCTTGCGTGCACCCACCTGATTCAAAATAATTGTATGCCTCTAGGGACTTGTATGCTTGGACGGTCTCTGCAGTGAAGCGACTCGGAGAAAAAATTAAATACACTACAATGTTTGCCATGCCCAATGGTGGCAGAGCGCCCGCGTCAGTTCGGAGGACTTCCCAACTTGTTTCGGGCAAATCAAATGGGTCCGGGTGCACAACGCCGTCAATGCACAGCTTTTCATTATAGCGCTGTTTATCCGCTTCTGACAAGCCTTTCACGTAGTCCGGCATCGCACACTACGCTCCCTTGCAAGTACTGCAAGTCTGACGATTTGCGGGACTGCGAGCACAGCACAGTAAACTGACCGCGCACAGTTGCAGACGACCATACACCACGACGCCGTCGCTAGCAGACGCTCTGGAGCTGGAGGCGGCCGCGTTGGGTATCGCCAGCTGCGCCGTCGTCTACAGCAATGGGCGATTCTCGTTTGGTCCATATTATCGTGTGGCGTTTGACAACTGCTTTTTAAATGAGCGGCAGTATTATCAAGCTATTTTACACCATGCGGCAGCGTATCGGCACATCTGGTGCGCGTGAACCGCGTCGTCTGCTCCATCTCAGTTTCGCTTTCACTCCCGCATTGTTTCCGGTCAACAAATACGACTCGCTTTAACACATGCGTGAACACAACAATTGATCACTTTATTGAACATACTGCTTCAAGAACGCTGAAATTGAACTTTTTCTAAGGTTTTTTTTTCTTTTTTTCCCGCCGCAAGGGGCGAGTTGGCTGGAGCGGCTCGGCCAATGAGCAGCAGAAGGTATGTTCGGTTGAAAAAGTTGTGTCATAACGGTCGTAACGGTTAGCATGAAATGGTGTGCGGTACGTCCTTCGAACCCGAAAGGGTACCTGAGAGTCCGGACAGGAATCCTGCTAGCGATACATATGTTACGCACTTCCAGTTTTGAACTTTGGATGCATTTGGAGCGGATTTGCTTTCACCTGCTACACCGTCGCTGCCCTCGTCGCTCGTTTGAATACTGCGCGGCCCATGGAAGTCCCGTTGACGCATCATATGCTACGTGCTCGAGAGTGTTTTTGCGGTTTTATGACATTCAGAAGTCAACGGTCGCGGGCCCGTTTTCGGCTGGAGTGCAGAGGAGTGATTTGTGCAGTGCGCGTGTCTACGAAGATATTCGTGCTTATGGCGATCGATAATCATATGGATATACCTGTAGACGGTAAGTTTGATAAAGTTGTACTGCAGATGTGTACTCTTGTGTAATTACTTCCAGCTGCAAACCCGCAGTTTACGGTACCACACATTTCAGCGTTTATTTTCTTTCTCCCCGGGGTATCGCTGTGGCTGTCATACATCGTGCTGCCCTTTTTCTGCGGTCTCCTCGTCTTTCTTTCTTCTTTCCGTACGGCGCAGACCATGCCTGCACGGACGTCGGTTTATAAAGCCTCAAAATGTTTTCTTATTACGGCATGCATGTATCGCGAAATTGAGCAGTGCCCGAACGGCCCGCGGCAGTCGCTTTTCGACCGGTGCGACGATTTGTGACGGTCGCTTTTCGACCAAAACAGTCGCGCTGGTCGCTAGTCGCGCGACCGCTGCTAGTCGCAAGTGTGAACGGGCCTTTAGACAACGAGTGGTTTTAAATGTAGATTGCCTCCGTAATGACGCAGCATACCTTGTCACACACATCTTCAAAGCTCTCGCCAATGTTTTTCGACCGGCCACCACAATTCTGGCGCTCTGCGAAACGAGCAAAATGTTGCGGTAAGTTGTGTTTACATGTGTTTCTATGGGTCGCCCTCCCAACTCGTACTCGCATGCGTTTCGCGGTGTTTTAAAAATACTTCTCCTCATTAATGAGATTTCATACTATCGTGATCTGTTCTAGGATGTTCATGGTTGCTCTGTACCGAATAACGACATCATAGGCGCTCTCTGAAATGAGAAAACTGAAATGAAATCTTTCGCTTCCATGTATTCCTATGGGCGCTAAGCCTATTTTTCACCCCCAGTCGGCTGCGGCGCCGCGAGCGCCCCCTTTGTTTGTAAACACGGTGTTGGTCTATGGGCCTGGTGCGCTGCAGCTGGGCGAGACTAAAACCCGCCATGAATAGGGTTTTTTCGGCTGAAATTTTGTCCCTAGATTTCCCCAAGCGCATTGAACGCCATGTTTTTACAAAGTACCTAAATGCTGACTATTATGTGCCTAGTTGAGTCTGAATTTGTCCCCAGATTCGTGGCGGGCTGGCGGGCTTTTCGGCTCTTTCCTCGTTGTCGCCGACGGCGTCCAGAGCTTTTGGATTAACGAGCTCTGGACGACGCCGTCGTCGGCGCATTCGGGCAGTGTTTGTAAAGTCTCTCAGTTTATTGCCGTGGTTTTGCTGCAGGGGAGGTAGTGCAACGCACCCTTAACATTAAACCATTCAACTGCAAAAGTCGGACGTTCGATTCATGGGTGCCGAGCAAATTTGCGATGTCTGCGTCAACGATCTGACATCGGCCGTCGCTTCTCACGTAAGCCATTGTCATTGCTGTTGTTTTTTGACATAGTGCGCTGAGTGCAGCGGTAGGTGGGTGTCGTGTCCATTTTTGTCCGCGAAATCAATGCGAGAGGTGTCATTTAGCAGTGCATTAAGCTAAACAGCAACCTGGTACTTAATTGTTTTTGAAATTAGCGTGCAATTTGTCAATTACTTATATCTCTGTGGCATGGATGCCACCTTCTAGCTTTGGAAAGCAATCTGAAGACGGTGCAAAACTCGTGTGTTTTATCAGAACATGTATGGATATATAAACAGTATAGCAAAAATGACTTTGGAAGGAATTAAATTGTTTCCAACAAAGCTTTGCGCAAATACATTTTTTTTTTCTATCAGGAGCTTGCGACAGCGCAACACGACAACGTAGGCACTATACTGTGTCAGCTTGCTGCTTATCTGCTTATCTGATTCTAATTTAAGATGATTAGCATTACCAGCATTTGTTGTTTTAGTGGTTATTTTATTACATATACAAAAGGAAAGAAAAGATGTTTGCCAGCCCCGGTATCTGATATCTAAAGCACCTGAACAGGGGCGGTGGAATTGAAGGGATAGTGAGGAAGGGGTAGAGGAAATCAAAGAGGTGAACGAGAGGGAGAAAGGGCAGGGTAGGTAAAAATAAAAAATATATATGTATACACTATGACACAATATACAGTAGTTCGCTTGAGGCCCAGAGTAACGAATGCAGCGAGCTGCCAAAATACGGCCAGGAAGGTAGCTTGCTTAACTTCCTTCAGGTCACTTGCAGCTGCCTTGTTACTGTATACGTGTTAGTAAACTATAAACTTTGTCTGATATCTCATATGCAATGCTGCTTGGTAAAGCACTCACTTCATTTCAGTGTTTACATGTGTATATGCCATTTTTTGTTTTTACTGTCAGCAGTCTTGGAGACGCAGCCGCTCGTTTATTCTGGACAACTTTCGCATCCTTGGCTCCCTACATGTACAGTACATGTACCAAGGTATATATATGTGCATTATATTCAGTATTTTCATTTTATTTTTCAGTGCATGAGTATTGTTTCTGCTATGGATAGCAATTTGTTAAGTGACTGAAAAACATTTATAGCTACAATTAAAACATATGAGTGTCAATCTGTGAGGCCACATTGTTGCCATTGTCGTTGGTATTGTCTGGACATGCCACACCCTATACCCAATGAATTACCTGTATAGTCATTCCACCAAACTGAAATTGAATCTGGGTTGCAATACACACTTATACGCTACAATACCCCAGCACTCAACCCAACACTACGTCTCGTCTCGTAACTGCCACACTTGTTGGCTGCTTACTGCACCGAGCTACTCCAGCACTTACTGTTAGCACTACACACCCATATATTGTTTTTTATTTATTTATTTATTTCAAATACCCTAAGGGCCTTTGCGGGCATTACATAGGGGGGGGGGGGGATTCATCAAATAAACACAAATAATTTACATTACAAGCAAAGAAAAAGCTGTAAGCAGAAATAGGTGCACAAAAAAAACATGAACAATTTATGTAGCGACATCTAGATGCTAGAATCTAAGAAAGAAGACATCTAGAATGAGAGCAGTTAGGGATAAGAGTAGATGGAGAATACCTCAGTAATCTGCGATTTGCTGATGACATTGCCTTGCTAAGTAACTCAGGGGATGAATTGCAAATAATGATGACCTAGACAGGAAAAGTAAAAAAGTAGGCTTGAAAATCAATATGCAAAAGACTAAGGTAATGTTTAATAGCCTAGGGAAGGAAAAACAGTTTACGTTAAGTAGCGAAGCACTGGAAGTAGTAAGCGAATATATATCTATTTAGGACAGGTAGTAACAGCAGATCCGGACCATGAAAGGGAAATAACAAGGAGAATAAGACTGGGATGGAGCACATTTGGCAAGTACTCCCAGATTATGACTAGCAGTTTATCGGTATCGCTCAAGAGGAAAGCATACAACAGTTGCATCTTACCTGTACTTACCTATGGGACTGAAACGTGGAAGCTAACAAAGAGGGTTCTACTAAAGTTGAGGACAACGCAGAGGGCTATGGAAAGAAAAATGGTAGAGATAACGTTAAGAGATAGGAAGCGTGCAGAGTGGGTCAGAGAAGTAACTCAAGTCACTGACATTCTAATGGAAATCAAGAAGAAGAAATGGGCATGGGCAAGACATGTAGCGCGAGGAAAGGATAAGTGATGGTCGCTTAGGGCAACAAACTGGATTCCAAGGGGAGGAAAGCGTAGCAGGGGGCGGCAGAAAATTAGGTGGGTGGATGAGACTAAGAAGTTTGCAGGGGTCAAGTGGATGCAGCTCGCACAGGACCGGGTTAATTGGAGGAATATGGGAGAGGCCTTCGCCCTGCAGTGGGTATAGTCAGGCTGAGGATGATGATGATGATCTAGATGCTTAAATTAGCATTACCTCATGGTATAGACATCCGCTCACTGGTCCTTGTTGTCATCCATGGCTTGGGCTTGCAACCTCCGACTGCTTGCTCCTTCACACCCTCGTAGGATAGTCGTGCATGGCGTGTGAGTGCCGTACATATAAACCAGTATCCTTCAGTGCTCTAACCTCACCCAGTATTATTGAGCACTAGACTGGCTTCAGCATTTTGCGCTGCCCTAGCTTAAGCATCTGTTGCGAAATTAAATATTAGCAGCCACATTCTCCTGATGTTATTCTTGCTTTAAATGGACATCAGTATACAGAACTACAGAATGATGATGGGAAATCGTATTTCCACAGATACAACACAAATGGAGTTTTAGGCCTCAGGAAAGCTTTAAATAAATATTTAACTTGATCTCAAACAATTCAGGCCTGCCATAGTCAAGCCCCCACTTCGCTAAAAAAAGAAAAGCAAACAAACAGCAACTGCACGCTAAAATGCAAATGCATATGGATACATTGACGTCATTTGAGAGGCTACACATTTCACATTCATGCGACGCAATCGTGCGCAGCCACTGTCACTTCCTTGATACTGTCCAGACCTGTACCTGCTCATTGTTAAAGTTAAGTTAAATTGGTTCACAGGAAGGGAAAGGCGCAGTAACTGTCACACTTGCTCTGTGGACACCCGAACCGCGCCGTAAGGGAAGGGAGGAAGGTGGGAATGAAAGTGGAAAGAGAGAAAGAGGAGCCGTAGTGGAGGGCTACGGAGTAATTTCGACCACCTGGGGATCTTTAACGTGCGCTGACATCGTGCCTTACGTTCCCTATTCCTGTGAACTGTTTCAAAGCTTTCTCCTTGTCAGCGGCTTGTGTCACCTTCTTCCCACGCTTACAGCCACTTTTGCCCTTGCATGCAACATGCTTGATTCCATGATCTTGAAAAGGCTATAACAAGTTCTGCATGCACATGGAAGCAAATTTGTAAATATGTTGTAAGGCACAATGCTTTGGTGTTATACTGCTACACTTGTCTGTTTATTTGTTTATCTGTTATGTCTAGGCAAGTTCTGTTATGTCTTTTTTTTTTTTTTTTGCCCTACTGTTATATGTGCTTGGTTTTTCCATAACCACTTCTCTTGATGTCATACGACTCGAGATGCTTGGGGCATTAAACCCCATAAACCAGTTACCAACCAACCGTCTCTTGGCACTAGCCTGATTTCTTTTATTCCAGTTTTTCAGTCGCAAGAAATCATGCCGTCATCAATCTTTCCTTCCTCCATCCTTTTGATCGCTATGTGGTTATTTCTTTCCCTGTATCATATAAGGGGGACGCTCTCCCATGTATAGATAAATCAGCAACCGTGCGGTACCCGCTTATTGCAACATTCTTAACAAACCATATTCACTGCAGCTTAAATGTGGTGCTGTCATTATATCATAAGCAGAACAGGCCTCTCGGCACCCCTGCTCCTGACCTGAAGCTCCGGATTCTACACGGCCTACCCCGACGTGAAGCAACTTTGCTGTGCTGCCTGTGGGTTTGTGTAGCATTCACAAATTCTCATTCGTTTGTGATAGTGATAATGATAAGTGGGAGGCTTAGCGTGGAACAGACAAGGACAGGAGAGGCACACAGGACGATCGCTAACTTACAACTGAAAATTGGAAGGGAAAAAGTACGAACTCGAGGAAACAATTCATTCATCCATAGACTAGGAACCGATAAGTGCGTAAGTGAAACGTCGGTTGTTCTGTTGAAAAAGGAAGCATCGTTTTTAAATGCTGTGTAAGTTTTTGTATGCTTCCGGTATTTCGTCTCTATACTGTTTTATCTGCCTTTGGGTGGCCCTAGATTATCTTGAATTATCTTCCCAGTCATGCAAATTCAGGGCTTTATAGAGCATGCGCACATATTGTTTCCTCGAGTTCGTACTTTTTCCCTTCCAATTTTCAGTTGTAAGTTAGCGCTCGTCCTGTGTGCCTCTCCTGTCCTTGTCTGTTCCGCGCTAAGCCTCCCACTTATCATGTATTACCAACTAGCCCAGAACTCTACTTTGCTCTCGTTTGTGATAGGTATGGCTAATAGCCCTGCATGTGCAACCTGTGGGTCTGACGAGACTATAGGCCACATTCTTTGCGAGTGGACCACATACAATGCGGAAAGACAGTTTCTCTGCCCTGCACTAGAGTGTCTATATGGACACCCGCTGACAGAAATCAAGAATATATGCCATTGGCTACGGCGATCGTCTGCGGTGAAGACCTCCCAGGCACTGCTCTGCTTCATGAAAACCACGGGCCTGATCGGTAGACTGTGATTTTGCTGTGATGCGACGTGATATGGCTGTGATGTGACAGTGCTGACTTCATATTTCTGTAACTTTCTTTTACACATCACTTTTATATCCACTTACCCCCTTCCCCCAGTGCAGAGTAGCAAACCGGTTTCTTCTTCGGTTAACCTCCCTGCCTTTCCTCCTCTTCCAACACCCCTGCCTATAGTTACACTCAGAACTTGCCTGTGCAATGAACCTAAACCTGAAGTTGCAAACCAAGATGAGGTGAAAAGCAACAAAGTACTGCAGTTCATGTTCAAGACTTTTATAGAGACTCCAATTATAGTTTGATTCAACGGCAAGTATCCGAAGGCTTTTTGCTATGCAGCACGCACAGTGTGGATGTTCTTGATTGCATACAGCTCCCAAATTTATTAAACTGTCAGCACATAGAAACGAAAGAATGCGTCATTTCAAGCATTTAGTCGAGTATCGAGCCACGGCCGCTCGATGGAAGCGCACTGGGTGCGGCCTGCTGCGTCGCGCCACCGTCAATGGGCAAGCGCGTCCTTGGGGAGTTTACAATTGCGCCCGCTTTTTCTGCTGAGGGCGCCACTGTTCGGGGACACGTCGCCGCCGGGGTCGCCGGCTCTAAGCGCGCAGTTTGCTTCCTTCCTGAGCGCGTTCGCCTCGCGTCTGCGTGGTAAACGCAAACTTTTTTGTGCGCGCGTGTGCAAGCACGTTAACGTTGAGACTGGATGCGTTTGTTTTTTAAGACGAAAGCCGTTCTAGGCCCATGGAACGAAAATTATGCGCAGAAGCTGTGCCTGTTATCTGTGCGTCGCATCTGTGCACTGGTGTGCCAGTCGCAAAAGCGGAAGTGCAAGGAGGGAGATTAAGAATGAAAATGATTGATGGTGATAGGTAATCAATAAAAGTTATAGACATTGTTAGAGATAAGGACTAATGCTAATATCTAATAATGGTTAAAAATGACTAAATGATTTGTAATGACCAGTATATCAAACTACGACATGTAATGACCGCAATTGATTAGAAATGAGTAAAAGTGCTTAGCAATGTGTGGTAATGACTATAATAGCTAGGCATGACTTATCATTACGGTTAATGACAACGAAATTATCAATATGTGAAGCGACATGTAATGACCACTGCTGATTCTAAATGAGTAACCTGCTTAGTTATGAGTGATAAGGGCTACAATTTGACTACGCAGGCAGACTCATCATGACTGAGAAACGACCAATATATCAAACGACGACTTGAAATGACGAACTGTGGCAAACGATGAGAGGCAAATGATAAGAGAAGGGTAGGCTTTCGCCGTCCTGCTCTTAAGAGACATCTAAGAGACCCTCTAATTTTATCTGTTGAGCTCGCTGCAGGCAAAGACAGCAGCGAGGAGTGGTAATGCACTCGCTGCCTCTGAAATGAAAGCGGCGTTGCGGTTAAAACGTCCAGATGCTGAAGCATAATGCCCTATCAGCTGCCATTGAATTTGCTACAAAGGACAGCAGATTGGACTTGTTGGTGATTAATTATAGGTTAACCGTGCAAACAACGCGACGGGAACACAGGAGAAGACGGCATAACCACGCTAGTTGTGTGGTCCTCTTTTCCTGTGTTCCCGTCACGTTGTTTAACCTATTTAGTTACCATGGAGCTTGCCAGTGAACTAGGATTTTTAACTATGTGTTTTGAAGCAGATGAACACGATGAGGTAGCACCAGAAGCTTTTCTCGCAGGTTATCTTGCGAGGACATATCAGAAAAAGCTACGAAGGTTTTTTTTTTTATATAAGCATGCAATTTGTTCTAAATTTTGCCGCGCTAGTCTGAGTGGCCTTGCAAGTAAAGGAGCCTGTGCGTACAACATTTGTTTATACTGTTGAGACTGTTTGAGCCGATGCGATAAAATGAAAAGCCACGTTCCACAGAAAATCCGGCGCCCGCTCTGTCGGCGGACAGTCGGAAAAACACCTCTCTGGTAAGAGGCACTTTAGTTGGTGATATGGCCAGACACCTTTGGCGCAATGAGAACACATGACATGTTCAATGTGGCAGGAGCTGCCAAACCAGAGAGAATCAATGAGATGTAAGGATGAAATGGGAATTATTGAAAGCGGGACCCTTAGATCCCAAGTCAGGCACACTATACTCCTATAGGGCACGTTCGTACGGCTGCGGTAAAGAGGGGCTTTATATAGCTATTGTAGGGTGCTATTTCATATAATGCGGTGGCTTAAGGCTGCATTCTAATGATGTGAGACAGAGGCAGCAATTACGGGATACGGTGAATAGGCAGGTAGCAAAGTGCGGGCACTCTAACGAGGCTCCTCAAGGAGACTTAAGATCCCCAAGTTTTGTTTATTACTAGGTTGTTGCTTAATTTATGCGATATTTGGTAATGGTTTTGAGGCAACATGTCAGTCGAGCAAGAGCCTGTTGCAGGAAATATAGTCAACTGGACCAGTTACAGGTTAATGAAAACCAAGGACAATGGAGGCTTGATATACCCCGCAAAGGAAGTAATCAAGCTTTGTCAGCTTACGAGCACCTTCATTAACAGGATGATGAAGTCTGAAGAGGTCCGGTTAAGTAGCAAGCTGTGTAAACTTTTGGTTTCATCATCGTTTTCTCACTGTACACAGTACCTGCAGCTAATCTGTAAAAACAATTATCGTGCCCATGCTAAGGCGCTATGCAAGATATCTTTAAGTTGCTGCCCCCCCTGATAGCGAGCTGGGCTGGAAATGTCAACTCAACAGTGGAGCGATGTGTATGGCTATGCATAAACCTCTCTCAAGAAAGGTTTTCCGTCTGCGATTGGTAATTTTCTTCCTTTTTTTTGTGTGGCCATTAAATAAGCGTACTTGGCTACTCGCTGAATCTCGGCTGCAGTTGCGCTCTGACGCGTGAACATTCTTGTGATCACAGCTAATAGTTTCACAACAGCAACACTCGATGTGCGTTCTTCCATTGAAAATTACGAACCAGCAAAATTGTAAGGGTTTGAGAGCAGCCAATAAAAATATTGTTAAAAACTTTCGGCGCATATACGTAGCACCTTGAGGCAGACCGGCTCTATCAAGCGCGCTTACTTTGTCCGGTCATGCAAAATGCGGGGAGCCATGACGGATAGCGTTCTGGCGTACAACGTTTAAGGTCTCCAACTGAGTCAAAGATCCCAGGTTATCATCTAGATTTAACCTAATAAACATCTTCATATTTCCACCGTAAAATTTGTCACAATGAGATAGAAAGGTTGGTTACACGTCGCATTTTCACAGAGGTTGCTCATAGTAGGACATTGTTTTATTGGATAGCGCTGGCAGCTTAGAACCGGTTGACATCAATTTCTGTATAAAAGCTGTATGCAGGAATGAGTAAATGGTATGAAAATGACACACGGAATTCGCGACACAGTTAAGTGGTTATGCATATAGCAGCTGAACAGCTTCGAATTGTTCACAGCCGGGTCACATTTTAATGTGGCGAACAACTGGATCCGATGCAACATCACGGTAATGCGACCTCTCCATTCGAGTGGCCTTCAACCACCGTGACTATAAGTTTTTCGGGGTACACTCCAGTGTACATCCTTGCCGAGCAAGCGCTAAGTGCTGACATGGTCGCACTAGACATGACAGTATATGCTAATTCTTGTTGCCAAATTGTGTGAAGCGGAGCTCTTATATCCTTAAAATAAAGCGCTTCTACCACGCCGACGCCTCCCTCAAAGCGCAGCCAGGCGCAGCTCTCCGCGCGCGGCTGTCCCCGAACGGTGGCGCCGCGGCGGTGGCGACTGGAAGTAGGCGCCTCCCGCCGGTTTCGGGCGATGTAGCAGGCCGCACCTAGTGCGCTTCCATCGAGCGGCCGTGATCGAGCACACTGGTGATATGTTCATGTTCTCCTTCTTTCCCCTGGCGGTCCGTGAATGGAATGGCTTAGCCGATGAAGTGGTTAATTGCTCATCACTAGATGGGTTCAGTTCACGGCTGGCAATTGTTCCTTGAGTACCCTATATATGTGTAGCCTGACCTCTGTACAAATATAGTGAAACATGTCTTCAGCATTGTATTGTATCATATCCTTCTTTTCCATTTCTTGTTCCACACTGCCATATAGAATTATATATAAATTAGACAAGTGTGGATTGCCAGTATTCCTGTCATTTGCTGTTTCTATATTATGCCCCAAACCTGCAACAGCCTCCAAAAGAAGGCTAGCAGTATGTATGAAATAAAATAAACCAGTTTAGAAAGCTTGTGCCTTTCCTTGCTTTTTGGACGGAACACAAGTTCTCGGGCCATATAGGATCTGCAACTGCTATGGAGGGTCGCACAGACAAGCTAGGCGCTGCCCGATCAGTTCATGTTTCATTGTCAGTATATTTTATGTATATACTAAGGGATACCCCCCCCCCCTTTTTTTTTTTTTTTTCTCACTGTGGCCAAGGCCAGACAGGAAAGGAAAGAGGACAGGCCATGGTCCTCTTGCCTTGTGGAAGGCGAGGGGACGGGTGAAAGGGATAAATTGAAGAGAAAGTGTAAGGTCACTAGGGGTGAGTTGGCTCTTTTTCCAAGGCTAGGGAACATTGGCCTATCTTGCCTTTTCTGCCTAGCCTTGGCCACGCTGCCATAAGTTGTCTCCGAGTGTAATTGAAGTCGAAAATGACTATTAGTGGGATTTGTTTTTATGCTATGTACGGCGTAAATTTTTTTTCGTAGACAAACTGAATCTCCCTTTCATGCCTGGCGTCTGCCTATAAACTCGTCGAATTTGCGCCTAATTTAAGCGAAACACGCCACCCTTCTGCGCAAATTAAATTTTCAAAATTCGCGGCCATTATCATCATTATCGTTTTTGTAGCGTCTTGCGCCATCTGTTGTGTATGTACACCAAAAAGAGAAAAAAACCAAAACATTCAAGATGGCTGCCTCCATGTTTTGCGCTGAGACGCATAAGTGACCGTCTTTTTTGAAGATTTCTCGTCCTGAATGTATACCCATAACAAAGTTTCACGGTCCTCGCTAATAAATAACACGTCCCGCATCCAAGGTGCTGCTTTTTCTTGCAGGTAAGGACATAAGACGTCAAAGGGCCGCCGCACGTCCTCGCGACGGCGCGATTGTTCAAGCTATACGAGATGTTGAGTTTTGTTGCGCCGGTTGTTTTGTGCTTTATGAAAGTTATATCTTTGTGCTTAGGTTCAGAAGTGTGCACCTAAGTGCCAAGGAATGGGTGACGCCGGGACTAAGGAGGTTGAATCAGGACAAAAAATGTAGGCTTTTCTCAGGCTGTCCGAACTCTATTGCTTACCGCTGTTTTTGCCCGAAGTCCATCGCTTTTAATATAATTTATTAACCTTTTTTCCTCGGCCAGCACATTGATGAGCACTGCGGCTACGTAGGGCCCATCGCGCGGTATTCGAGGGAACTGCTCTTGATGGCATAGAATGCCACCACGGTAGGGAAGATTTCTCCTTTGGCTGTACTACTCTTGTCTGCACCCCTCGCTCTGTTGATGACATTCGAAACGGCACCGCATTTTCATTTACCTTATGGAATGAAAAACGCAAGCGGTTTAACTACTACCGAGGCACTTTTTTGTGCGACTTTTATGCTTCTGAGTGTTCTTTGCTAGAAGCTCTCCGGCACCGATGCTTGCTGCTTGTGCTAGTGGAACGGTAGAAGTAGTGGCGTTCACGGTTTACATTGCTTGAAAGCAGTTTGTCTAGTGAACACTTCGCAGACTTGCAGCTTGTGTCAGCAATACGGCTATTTAATGCAGCAAAATAGAAAAATATTAATGCCATTGTCATGAGGCGAGCCCAAGCTTTTAAGAATGGAATTATCTAGTGGTTGCATAGCGTTTGACCCAACAGACAGATGACTCCACAGGCTGAGAATATTTAGTCAGCCATTTCCTTTCCTGTCCTGTGTACGTACCCTCTCTCTATTTTGTAATGTTGGTAATTTCCTACACCTAGAATAAAGCAGCTTGTGCTCTGCCCTGTGAACCATTTAACCATTTAACCTGCTCAGCACGAGTGCCAATGCTTTTTTGTGGGTAGTGCACCAATCAGGCCAGTAGAAGACTTTACTGCCAAATAGTGCCATAAGCTTGAGCTTATTGAAGGCACTGTGCAGCTGAAAAAAGCCATTTAGCAATCGCCATTCCTTGCAACTTTCAGGCTCCAGGGTGTTTCCGAAATGCAAATTTATTGAAGAACCCTGGCTAGTTTTGTTCAAGCTTGGTTGCGGGTTAAAATGATGCACATTAGCCTGCTGGCAAGCTTGCACTGCAATAATTTGCACAATGCTAACGAATTAGGCTGCTGGCAAGCTTGCACTGCAATAATTTGCACAATGCTAACGAATTAGGAACAGCCCAACAGCTTGAGTAAGCTTGAGGCTTTGTCACTGCAGCCTCCTTGCACACAGCGCAGGTTGTGCACAAATGTTGCTTGTTTGCCAGGCAAAATCTTCTAGAAAATGTTTCTGCACCTGAAAAATGTTTCTGCACCTGCCTACAGGTACACCAGCTGGGAAAACTTTTCATGCCGTAGATCTGTTTTCAGCCATGTTCACTTGTACCCTGCTGTGGTGGCTCAGTGATAAGAGAGCTTGATTGCCGATCCCAAGGATACAGGTTTACTCTCAGCTGCGGTGGCAGCTGATGGAGGCGAAATGCAAGGCGGCTTTGTACTTTGCGATGTCAGTGCACATAAAACACCCAGGTGGTCAGAATTTTCTGGAGCTGTCCGCTACAGCATCCCTCATTGCCTATAGACATTAAACCCCATAAACCGAACAGAACACTTGTCAACTGTAAACTTCCATAAGGAGAAAATCTATGCAGCTCAAAAGCAGGCCCTGTGGCTGCAGACAGTTCACCAAAATGTATATGCGAAATTAATTGCAAAATAAAGTACAATCCCTTTGTGCACGTTACATAAGGCATTGCAATCCAAGGCAAGCACAGATGGTGAAGGTAGGGCAGCGTATGTCTAGTTATCAAAAGGCAGTATTTCTGTGCATATCAGCAAAGTATATGGGGTTTTATTTCCAGGCTGTAGGAGGGCCACAATTTTAGCCTCTTGGGAACCTTTATTGTGCACTACTAATACTGCTGCATATCATACGGGCATTTTCGCATATTGCCTCTATTGAAGCAGCATCACTTTTCTATGTAAAAGTGAACATTCTAGTGTCTCATTGCAGGTCTGCAATAATCATTGTAAAAATGTTGAGAATCTTTCAGACGACTGTGTACAAACTTGACTAACTACACATAACTTTCCGCATCCACAAAACCATATGCTGGCTTAGTCCTTCATCTCAGAGCTTCATTTGTCATTGGCAATTGTGCCAGTATTGCCAGTGACAAGTGGCACTTGTCCAACCTGCTCTTACATTGCTTGCACTGCCAATGAAAAAGGAATAGATTTGGTAAATACATTGATTGCATTTTCAACTCTACAGAGCAATAGTTATCCATGGAAAAAAAATGCGCATTTCAGCCTTTAGTACACATTTTTGGCATGACAGAAGTCATTTTATGATAGTGCCACACACAAAGAGTGCCGGTGGCGGTGATGCCTCAACAAAAAAGAGCTCTTTCGTAAAGTAGTTCAGACAGCAGCTTCGCTGACAATCTAGAATTTGTACCTGACAGTTACTCTGACCCCGTTTGCGATGTGCGTACACTGGTAAAAAAAACAAAACAAAGATGGCAAAGTGACAGCATGCTTTACTAATGAAGGAAACTTTTTAGAATTAGAATGGTATGAAAAACATTACAACTAAACCTGCCGATGTTAGTATGTTTTTCGGGAGTTAATTTGGCGGTTACCGGGTTAACGTGCAGCTAACTCCATATAATTAGCATCAATTAAATGCTGTGTATCTTGGGGACCATCATTAACAATGTGATGCATGTGAGCCATCACATGCTTGAGTTCATTAAACATACAAGATACGTAGGCACCTTTTATTCAGACAGCATTTGTATACAAAATCAAAAGCACCATGGCAATGTCAGAAGCAGCTTAGGCATATAAGCACAGCCTATTTTGAACATGATGTGGAACAGGTTCCTTAGCCCTCTTATTTTTCAAAGTCGGCTAACAAACAGATGTGCATTTGCAAAAACCTGCATGGTATGCAGATGAGCCATTCCTGCCACTAACAAAATGAGCCACTTCACAGATTTCCATATGGTCCTTCCAGTCTTTGAACTCTGCAAAAAGAAAGATTTTCCAAGTTGTCAAAAGTGAGTCTCAAAAAAAGACAGCAAGAAACAGAACTCTTGTAGACTGGAAAATACAAAATGTAAAAAAAAAGTACAGGTATTGCCAACACCAACGGATTGCACAAGTAAACTGCGTATGTTGACATCAATTTTTGGAAGCAGATTTCAGAGGCTAGGCTACACTGCCATGCAGTCAGCCATAACTACTGCTGGATGAATGTCAACATATCCAAAATGAGTTATCAAGTTGTCCTTTGTGTGCCTTCATAGAGGCTCTGACTAGGCTCAAACATGGCAAATAGACTTGTCCTCCGCACTCATTGGTTCTTTACGATGCCTGTCACTGGAAAGGCCTAAAGCTTTTCCTATTGGTTCATTGACTTGAACGAGAACATCTTCGGTGTAACTCCGCCTGGTTGGGTACTTGAAACAAAAGTTTAAGAAACACCATCACCAACCAAATTTTTTATTAGAACCCGACGTTTCGGGTCCAACTCGATCCCTTCCTCAGGGGCGACTAAAGTTTGAGGCCCGCAGTAGCAGGCACACGTGGCGAAGTCCAATTGTGTAGCAGAGCCAGGGTAGCGTCCCCAGATTCCTGTTCACTGCTGCAGCTGTCAGCCGGATGAACCGAAAAAAGACGCGACGTCTTTTGAAAGGGTTGGTCTCCACCACATCAAGTATGTTCACCTCGCCAAAGGCGATTTTGTGGTCGGCGCATTCGCAGTGCTCGGCGAGGGGGGTTGCTTTTCGAGTTCAATTGCCGGGCGTCATTTTTGTGCTGCAATATGCGCAGACAGATTTTTTGTTTCGCCGATATAAGAGGCAGAGCACTCTGAGCACGAGATTTTATAAATAACGCCTGGTTATTTTTCTCTAGGAATACGGTCTTTTGGTAGCGGCAGAAAACGGCAGACTGTTGAAGTGGTTTGTGCGACACACAGACGTGTTTGCGCAGGATGCGTGCAAGCGCCTCACTGGTGCCCGCCACGTATGGGAGCACAATGCGAGGGCGCTTCGTCGTTTCCGTGTTGACCGACCCTCTTGTCCTGCAAGCTCGACGGCGGAAAGCACATTGGAATAAAGGCGCGTGTATAGCCATTCTTCTTCAGATCGGCTAAGCATAGGCCGCTGCCTGCTACTGCGGGCCTCGAACTTGTCGCCCCTGAGGAAGGGACCGAGTTGGTCGCGAAATGTTGGGTTCTAATAAATAATTTGGTTGGTGATAGTGTTTCTTAAACTAGTGGTTCATCACACTGATTAACAAGCTAATGGCAGAAGGAGCACAGGTAACCTGTTCAAGAGCCTACATATGCTCTTTGCAACCATGTGTTCTTATTCCATCATTTACTATCAGCCAAAAAGAACTCAGTACTCTGTTTGACAGCATTATCTGCACATTGGATTCACTTTCAGAGTTTATTTCGTTGCAACAATGTGCCAATCACGACAAAGGCACTGGTCATCGAACAACAGAATGCCCAGTGCTCAGTTTAAAGGCAACAAGGAAACAGGTAAACCTGCCAAGTACAACGATCAAGAACAATGTAGAAGCAGTGTTGTGTTGTGGCAATCATTCGAGGTAAATCTCTGTGCATCATCATTGTACAACAAAAAGAGTAAAAGCTGCATCCAGGTGGCGTAAAGCGTGAAAAAAAAAAAAAAAAAAAAGCTTTGCGGTATGACTTCCCCCTCAAAGAAGCATCGGCCCAATGCTCTACATTGAATAGAAAGGTAGGCAAAAATAAACATTAAGCAAAATATAAATAGTGTCCATCAGTTATAATAGGGCTTTAGGCACACAACATACAATTTCTGGACATGTATCACCCCTGGGGTACTGTCAGTAACATCTGGGGACAATTCCATAGCCCATTTCATCTAGATGAGTGAACTTGATTTGCGGAAACAGCAGCGTAAAATTTATAGTTTTCATTAAATCCACGATGGTGATTCAGTACCTAAACCTAGAGTCGGTCTGCTGGCTTGTAATTTTCATTGTCATTGTAGGTTACGTTAGGCATTGGTGCCTTGCTGGCTTTTTATGCTCAGCTGGGCGAGTCGTCGGGCTGCTTCTGCACGCCGAAGGTAGGCAGTGACACTGAGGCTGTCCTTTTCCGTTACATGTGGCATCAGCATGACATCGAGTGCTGTATTAAGGCGAAAGCCTTTAAAGGGAAACTGCACCAGTTGTAGATTTTGATGAGTTTCAAGGAATCAAATGATTACAGCTTTCAGGTTAAGCATGCAAGATATCTTCGCGCTAGCATTTCAAACAATGGCGCAAATAGCGATTTAAACCGCTTCAGCTATCGAGCTTCTCCTCACCACACAGCGACGCTTGGGGGGCACATAATGACATCATTGACGGCACCAGTATGTTTCCCGCATGGAATGGCTTGGTTGGAAGAAGTAAAAACAAGGCTACCAAAATTGAAGGCCCAGAAATATTGTTTGATGGCATCAAAAAAGGCACCGCATGATGTGGGCGAAGGTAACGTAAAGAAAAAATATTACCGTCCGTGATGTCATCATCGAGCTTCTACGCAGTCCTTCAGTGCTGTGAGGAGAAGCTCGAATTGTAATCGTTGATTACTTCATCAGTTTTAAAGATAGCACACAAACACTTTGCAAGCATTACCGACAGCTTATGGAGAGTCAAATTCTTGAATGTCGCAGAATTCTCGAAAAGTGATGCAGCTGCGCTTTAATGGCTCATACTGTCGGCGTTCATTCGGTCACAATATAGCTTTCAATCAAATTACATCACCTGAAACCGAAACTAATGTCATCGGAAAGGTAAAAATCCTGCATCCACCGGGAATCGAACCTGCATCCCTCGCATCGCCAGCCTAAGCTTTAACCAACTGTGCCACACCCGGGATCGTGAACTGCACATATATCTTGTCTACAGTGATTTGGTTTGGTTTGGTTTGCCGGGTTTAACATCCCAAACCGACTCAGGCTATGATAGATGCCGTAGTGCAGGACTCCGGAAATTTCGACCACCTGGGGTTCAATAACGTGCACTGACATCACATAGAACACAGGCGGCCTTGCTTTCGTCTCCATTGAAAAGCGGCCGCCGAAGCCCGGTTACGATCCCGCATTCTTGGGAACAGTAGTCGAGCGCCGTAACCACTGCGCCACCCCGGCGGGGGCCTTGTCTATCATGAGGATGAGTTAAAACACACATCATAATTCTCCTTGTCTGCGTGATGCTAATGCGGCCACTCCCCTTTGTAGCGAGGGATCACAGAGTTCTTCATTAGGCCAATAAATAAAGGAGTAGAAAAAGAACAAAAACTATACCAACGGCTGTGCATTGGTCAAAAGTCTAGAAAAAAGAAATGAGGAAGGAAAAGGGGGAGTCCTTCAACAATCTTTTCGTTTACGCCACCAGTCAAGGCGGTGCTTTGTCACCTCTACTGCCCTACCCAGGGTGTGCTCTTTGGGTGGTGACATCGACTGCAGACCAAGTGCTGTCGAAAGAGTCTCCATCAGTGCTGATGTCGCAGTTGTAGGGGGGAGGGCCACAGTTTCGGGCACTCGATCACAACATGCTGTATGGTTTTATCGGCTGCGTCGCACTCGGAGCACTTGTGCGCAGAAAACCACTCCGTGCCTCGCAGAGTAACCCGCTGCCGTCCGCTGTCTCGTGTGTTGTCATAGATGTTCTCATTAGCGATTGTGTGTTTTGTGCTGGAGTCCACCGCCAGGGATGACTTTGCCCGTGCTTCGCTGTGCCATCTCTTCATTTCTGCTTCTCAAACCTGGTTATGGATCTGCTCTCTCCACGCAAGCTGGAATATCTCCAACAGGCCGGCTTGTGGAATTCCGTACTCCTATGCCAACCTTCGCGTTCAAAGCATCCATCTGGTGTTGGAGCACTTGAGTACGATGTACTTGTATACCTCGCTGGACCATCTATGGCGAAGTGCTCAGCTGGCGCTGCAAGGCAAGCTTGCGGTTGTCTCACATGCGACGATAGTAGCGCTGACAATGACGCTGCAATTAGTGATAATGACAATGACGGCATTAGCAATGATAACGGTGCATTTAGTTAATAATGATAATGAGAGCAAACGGATGCACCGTGTGCACCAGCAACGCTCAGCCTTTCGCACTTCTGCAGTGTAGATTCCACAGTGCTTTTGGAATTTTCGGGCTCCCTGCCATACACAAGGTGGAATGGAGTTGACCTGCTTCTCCGCTCCTAGCCGGCAGCAACAGCGCGGCAGGCTACTGTGCTGACATTAAAGCGAGAAACTAGTTACATCGGCTTAACTTTCAGGCCGACTGACTGTTAATGCATGCAAGGAGGACAATGCCACGGACAACGAGAAGTGGGTTTTTTACACGACAGATATGATGTGCTTCTCGCTTTCTACAACGATAATTAGTCTGAAGAAGCCTTTGGCCCTTTGCTTCGGCGTTGCGAGTCAGGTAGTCAGTTGCTACTATTATCCACTTGTTGCTAGATGTCAATGTCGGGAAATGACCTAGTAAGTCCATGCCGATCTGTTGGAATGGCCTCGCAAGTGATTGGTTTGGTTGTATATCCTGCAGTCTTGTTAGCAGTGTTCGGTGGCGTTAGCAGTCACAGCAACTCCTGACATAGTGCGTGACATTAGCAGATAGACGAGGCCAATATGGGCCAATATTATTTAACCTGAATGCGACTCAGAGTAAAATAAAGTTTAGACGCCCAGCTGTGGGCTCATCATGAGGGGCCTGTAGGATTTCATCGAGAAGGCCCACAGGGACAAGTAAGTAGGCGGTCAGCGTGCGAACGCCATTATAAAGCGCAAGGGAGGATAGTCCACGTTTGAACACTCTTAAGTGGCAAGGATGACTTTCCTTCAAGGTAGTCGAAGTCTGAAGGTCTATTCACACTTGCGACTAGATGAAGTCGCGCGACTGGTAGTCGCGCGACCAGAGGAGAGGAGCTATGTTCACACTTGCGACTGTCGCCTTTTTGAAAAACGAGTTGGGAGTAGGAAAGCTGCAGCGCGATGACAGCGAACGTCGGTAGCAGCCGCTTGCCAGACACTTCAGCTTTTTCAGACGATAACGCCAACGACGAATAGACGGTGTCAATATAAAATGTTGCGCCTGCGTGAAAAACCCATTTCTCTAAAGTTCATAGTGCTTACCGGATAGTACGAATATCTTTCCAATCTCCTCCCAGGCCATATCCTTCTCCCTGCATGCCTTTGAATTCCGGATGCCGTTTGTTGAAAAGGTAGGGGTATCCTTTAATTGCATTGAGAAGGTGCTCGATCTAGTACTCCGGGACCTCGCTGATTGGAGAAATGGTTTGCGACTAGTAGTCGCGCGACTAGAAATTCGAGCAGTGACCGATCGGCCCGCGGCAGTCGCTTTTCGACCGATGCGACCATTTGCGACTGTCGCTTTTCGACCAAAACGGTCGCGCGACCGCTGCTAGTCGCAAGTGTGAACGGGCCTTGAGTGCTGAATTTGCGTGAAGTAGGCCCCAAAATAGCATCGTTATTGTCTTCTTCCAGCACTTTTGGACAGGGGCTCGTGAAAAGCAGTACCATGTGTGCGTGGCCAAAATAGGTGTTTAGAGCAGCTCTTCGAGCAAGCAAATATGCTTTTTGGAGCAGCTAAATGGAGCAGAAAGCAGGACAGACGTGCTGAAACAGCTATGGAGCGGAAATGTTAATGTTTTATAGCAGAAATATCGGCTTTTTGAAGAAACTTCAGAGCATGTGGTCAATTAAATCTCCAATAAGTCATAAAGGCCTTTCTACCCTTCTTGGCAGCAGAAATTGTGCTGCTTACAAACAGGCCCGCTGTGTTCTGAAGATGTTTTACTGCACACTGACTGTAACCAACATGTGACCAGCGTGCAGTTTAAAGGCCCATTCACGATTGAGGATTGCAAAGGGTGTGCGATTAAGGAACCGCTCAGACTGACCGATGTTCACACTTGCAAAGGCAAACGGTGGGTCGCTTTCCCAAATTGGCCTCATTCAGAACGAGACTTGTCGACCTTGACTGCTCACCAAAACAGAAGCCGAATGTAAACCGAACTTCGATTCATATCAACTGTGTTGCTGATTGGTTACCGATTTAAGACCAGGAAGGAAACGTTGGACATGTGCCTTTTTATATATGGGAGTGCTTGTTGCAAAACAAGCTAACTCTCAAAACGTAAGAATAATGTGCTTCAGATTGTATGCTTAAATAATACAGCATGAGCACATCTATTTTGGCCTTCTCGACAATCTCTAGACGAAGCCCAAAACAAGTCCAAGGATCGCTAAGGTTGCACACTATAGTGAAGGCTTGCCAAAGTAAAAATAATATGCGAATGAAATATTTTTGCTGAAGAAAGAAAAAGGCTCTTAGTGACCACAATCCACGGCATGCATGCAAGAGTGCCGCAGTCACCATGAATAGCAGAAAGCATGGGGATGATATCGTGTAACGTCAGCGCCCAAGGTTGCCAAACCATAAAGCTGCTTTCGCTATTAATAATAAAAAATCATTATAAACTATCTACTGCACTTTATGTGAATGGAGTGAAATGCAATAATCAGTTTATGCTCAGATTTTAGCTGTCATGACCCCTTTAAGTGAATATAAATAGTTCAAGCATATGGTACCAACATAAGAAACACTACAGAATTATATGAAAATGTCACTGAACTACGAGCACGTGAATGATTAAGCTGCTAAATTTGAAAATAATACACAAGACGCGGGCAGGGTCATTAAACAGAGCCCTAGAATATAATTTTTTCCATCTCCTCACCTTCAGGTGCATTATCTGCTCTGGTTTAGAGCTCTGCTCTTAGTTTAGTGACTTCATATAAAAACAGAACCTCATCTGGACGTAGAACTTCTCTATGCGAAGAGTAATTTTTCTGTCATGGGCAGAATATCCAGGCTCGGGAACATCTGGGCTTTTCAAAAACATCGCAAAATTATGAATGTTGCTTGTCTTAATCTCAATTATTGAAATGAAATAAATAATTTAAAGAAATCGAATTTTCCAGCGTGTTTACGAGCTTTGCAAGCTCTGCAGACGTATAAAGAAGACCTCGGTGGTCAAAATTTGAGATGAATTCTTTTTTTTTTTTTGTTTTGTTTTTTTGCACACATAATTTGCTCAAAATTAGATACAGAATAAGTACTACATTTTGATTTGTGCCTGAACTTTCGAGCCACATATCTTGCAATATACCGGGTGCACGAGGCATTTGAGGATGCAATGTTGGCTTCAGGCAGAGAATATCTCCAGCAAATATATATATATTTTCACCAAACTTTAGGAGATATTTCTCTTACTGTTTATTTTCACATTACTCAATGAATGCGCCACTTGCAGCAATAACCAATTCAATTCGGCTTCGGAAATGGCTGCATGCACGGATCAGGTGGTTCTTAGAGGTACTGCCCATTGAGTTCGCAGTGGCGACCTTAAGAGTTTTTTGTATTATGTGGCCTTTTGTCGGCTTCTCTCTCAACGACGCCAGTGATTTCAAATCTGGACAACTAGGAGGCCACAAGTTGGGAGTGATGTGGTTATTGGAAGTTGTTGGCCAGCCACTCGTGGGTGACGCAGGCGGTGTGGGCGACGCAGGCGGTGTGGGCGAGAGCCGAATGTTGCTGAAAGACACAAGATTTTCCTTTCGAAACAGTATCAGTCCAGGGCTTCACAACGGTGGCAAGCACCTCTGCGTACTCGGCAGCATTAACGCGGAGTCCTTCTGCAAAACAGTGTGGCAGCATGACATCACCCTTGTTGCCGACGGCTGCTGACACCATCACAGACAGAACTTTTGTGTGCAATGCTGTCGGCACCTCATTAGCGCTTCCGTAAAGCCATCTTTCATTATGGAAATTAGCTTTTTGGTCTTGATCGAAGTTCTTTTCATCTGAAAGAAAAAAAAAGCATTCCAGGCTCTTCAGCTTGCCTAGCAAGCGCTTGGACCAGAGCAGACGATTCTCTCGACCTTTACCAGAAAAGAATCACGCCCTCCTCATCACACAGAAATGGTACCGCACGTCCTCGTGCACAGCAAGCCTGGCAGCTGACTCTACGACATCGAGCTCCTTTGCAATGTCCCACATTGACTTCTCTGGGTTGTCACTCACGATGACTTGCAGCCTCTGAAGAAAATCAGGTGTTCTGACGACGTCTGACCGCTGACTGTGCTTTTTCCTTTTCGCCACAGCGTCACAGCACATCAGTTCTGTCCGCACTTTGTTAACGAAAGGCTTCGCAACATTCAGAAAGTTGGCAATTTCCAAGTCGCTGTGGCGCACGGCCAGTGCGATGAGGACTGCATGGCGTTTCATTTCCTGTGTCAACTTGTGCTTCCATTATGCAACAAACTGCGCAGTATAAATGATAAGGGGTCAACCAACAAGAAGTCGCATGCCTAGATACATATGCTGAGCCTGCTGGTGTCTATGGCGATAAGGAGTAGTAACCTCAAATACCTCATGCACCCAGTGAGCTACGAGACTGCTATAACTGTGCCTAGTGACGGGCAATCAAAGTAGCTTCAACGTCCTCGAGCCTTCCCTCGTGAAGCAAGTGGTCAAATTCATCATTCGCAAAGAACACGCAGTGAGCAAAAAAAAAAAAAAAAAGAGAAATTACACGCTCTCAATTTGTGTTGGAAGTTTTTAGGTGCAATCAAATCCATTCGCTACAACCCATCATGCTTCGAAAATCTTAATGAAAAGCATAGGTAAAAAATTGTTCAGAGTGCAGTATGAAAGACCTGCAGTAGACCTGCAAGTAGTGCTAAAGGAACACTGAAAGAAAAAGTAGGCTTGCAGCGATGGTATACTGGCTCCTAATCACAAAAACACCACTTTCACTGAAAACAAAACTCTTATAAGGTAGAAAAAAGAGAACAGAAATGCAGGCATTGCAGAAATACAGAAATCACAAATGCATGCACAATGACATGCAAGGGATCCCGGAGGCTGCCTAACATGTATTATGGTTGCATGTTTGAATTGTTAATTTTTGTTTCAAAAATGGCAAAAAGACAGGCTAAATATTGGAAGCCAAAAATAAATTTGCGCTTGGCAGTGCCACAGGCAGTCAGTTTCGTTGTGGTATGTTTTGGTTCTTCGAAGTCACAGCTATGCATTTGGCATGCCCACATGGTTTCATTTTTGATATACATGCTTTGGTTTACAAGTGTGGAGCAGCAGAGTTTTCCTCTGATGAAGTTCATGCCTCAGTAAGCGCTTCTCTATTGAAAAATCTGGGATGAAATGCACACAGGATTAAGTTATAACTTACTGGGCAGAATAAACCTGCACAGACCCGAGTGGAGCTGGGAAAGAAAAGAAAGGCTGGAAAAAGTAAGATTTAAATTGCATGGGTGCTTAAGAAAAAAAAAAAAAAAGCGACAAAAAAAAAAGAAGAAAAAAAAAAACGGCCTCGAACAGGATTTAATTCTAAGTCCTTTGGAGTTTTAACTGAATGTCTTAGCCATTGCACCACACGAACAGCTGAGACCTCTCGCATTACATTACTTGTGTAGTGCAATTGCATTTTTTTACACACATTTTTCACTCACCGCTAAACAATTGCATCCCAAGTGTGCTGAATGCTTTTGCTGGCTGTTAATAGTGTCACCGATGTCTCATATCTATGATAAGCATAGGAGTTTGCCAAACTATCTCGTAATATTTCTATTTCTCTATTTTCTACTCTCCCAGTGTGCATGCACAGACCTTACTGGCACATCAGTTTGCCATCTGCAGGGCAGCGACTCTAGAGTGCACCACATAAGGTGTAGACACCCAAGGAAGCATTGAGCGAAAGGGAGCTCAGTTGGTTCATATTAAGAAATACAATAGTGAAGGAAACTAAATAAATTGAGCAAAACAGGCCCTGTGTACCCCTTTTTTCTTTTAACTTTCTGCCACAATGCATTGTTCACCCCTTGCTGCTATTCAAAAAAGACGGATCTGTAGCAGTCTTTACTCGTCACTCGTGATGGTAGCTCGGCAATGTCTGTGGCTGCATCCATAGCTTCGCTAGCTACAAACTTTGCCGCCACGCCGGCACTCGTACATTCTATCCTGTTAGTCAAGTGACCTCAACTCTAAAAAGCACCGCATGCTCTGTGGGTGCAAAGGTCAAGATTCACTGCGAGAACTTTGCAGTCAAGCTCAAGATCTATGCCTGGTGCAAACAAATAGACGGCTTTGGCGAACTGTAGCTTTAATTTCAGCTGCTGCTAGATTGCACTGCTCGCTATGCATCAAGAATCACGGAGTCTATGTCTACACCATCGTTTGCATCATTTTCCCAAGTCTAAATCCCTTGGAAGGAAAACAGACCTCTTCAACTTCAAATCGAAATATCTCGGCAAGAAATGTGTCTTGCTGCCGGACAAGCGACAAAAAAGTCACGAAACACTGCACTATTAGATTCTGGCAACAAAAAATATTGTGATGGGTCCCATACTGCAGAAAATCTGGCATCCATGAAAAATTATGGGCATGTATCTGGCAAGTGGCAGGAAGGTGACGCAGCACTGCAATGACTGTCCGTTGCGTGACATCACAAGGCCACTTGACATGACCAAGTCAGCAGGTGCTGCCACACAGGGTGCTTTTTATGGTATCAAGTTAAAAAGGAAAACAAAGAGAACATCGCTTGGAGCAATTACGCACCACTATTTGTTTCTTGCAGGTGTATCCGTGACAAAGGTGCATGCAGGGCTACCTGGAATCACTTGAGGCAAATCCTTGAAGCCTTTGTTATGAAATATTAAATATTGCAGACGTTCAGCTCTCTTTGAACCAAGTCAAAAGCATTAGCCATCGGCCGGTGCCGCATTTGTAGCTGCCGCTTCAGTCTTGGCTTGATTCCGCATTTGGTAAGCTTCTCGGCAATAGGCTAGTCTGGCTTCTCGTTCGATGTCTTGGCAACCTGTCTGGCATGGTTGCAGTCTCTGTCTTTGACGCAAGTGGATTCCTCTACACCACACTGCCTCCTTTTGTCATGCCGCCTGGTGAATTCACCCAACACTATGCTCGCGATCTCGACTGCACTTACCCAGAAATGTTTTAAAGCAACGAACAGAATATGGGCGCACAAAACACAGACAACAGAACATGTTGGTGCCGCTGCAAATGAATGAACAACGAAATAGCTATTAGAAATGACAGCAGTGCCTACTCTGCTGGCAGAAATCTTGAGCAAAAATTTCTCGTCAATTGGCCCTAATTGGCTATACAAGGCCATGCGACATTTTCCCATGAAAATAGCAGTGACTGAAATTTTTCATACTTTCACAATCATCTTCTAGCAAATAATGACCTCCTTTTGTTTCGTACTACATGCGCCATAGTGTCAGCAAATAAATTGCAATGCTGTTTGTACAGCAAGCGACTGCAGGCAAGGGACACGTCTGGGTGATATTTTTGAGGTAGTCGTGTAAGCAAGTTTCCAGGGCAAAAAAATTATGGCATGTAATTTCTTCCTAACAAAGATTACCAAAGTACTGCCTGCTGAGAACTTATTCTCTGCAAATAATTTCAACAGTGTATGGAGCAGAGCATAAATTCGGGCAGCCCGAAAACCTGGACCGGGCTGGAAAATTGCCGTTTTTATGGGTCTGGACCTGGCTCGGGCTTGACATGCAGGCCTGGGCTTGCAGCTTGCAGTGGCGGAACGAGGCCAGGCTGGGTAAAGCTGTGTATGGCTTCTTTTGGAGATGGAATTCCAGCACTAAAATCATTCCGGTGGTTTATGAATAAACCACTACTAGTACATATGTTGACAGAGAATGAGAGAAAGCTCATTTGTAAACAGAGTTTAATCAGTGCCACTCGGTGTTTTGTCCAAGTAATTTAGTACGAACATGCCGGGCTGCATTCAATGACACAAGTGAAAAAAGTTAAAAAAGGAAAGGCTCAAAACTCGATAGCGAACTGTACTACAATGGAGGTGTTATGAAGTGCTGTAACCTGTCATGCATGACACAGCCCGTTTGCATAAGCACGTGCCTACTGAAGTACTCAACACCATCAGCTTAGGATTTCTCAGAAATCAGTGAGCAAGAGGGTAGCTTCTAACCTTTGTGTTACCGCTAACGGCTGGACATTTGAAGCCTTATAACAGCCCCTGGACAAGGACCTTCAATTGACTGCTCGGCAGGCAGCCATCTGTTCATAAAAATTCTGACTGCCCCCCCCCCAAAGAATGTCTCTACGCTACAATAAATGCTGTAGGATAAGAGCTTATTGCTTTAGGAATCTTTACATATCCAATAACATATACATGCAAAATGAACAGACACTACCGCTTTTCGTCTCCACAGAGATGTGACAATGTGGCTGTGATTTCTTCAATGAATATGTAAATTTTGGTTTTTTCTGCCCTTGCCCACTAATGTTCCTGGGGCAAAGTTGCCAGGGGCAGTATTTTTGTAGGTGATTAAGCAAAGAACTTGCACCAAGAGCCAATTGCTTATAAGGAGTCATAGTTAAAATGCCCATAATCCACACCTTTTAAATGTACATTGTGCTAGATAGCTTTACATAAAATGTCTTGTCAAAATATTCTTCACCATGCCTTTGCTTCTGTCGGTGCTTTAACTGTGCCCTTCTCAACCAAGAATATTTTGCAAGGTTTGTCTCTCATCTTGATTTAATGTTATGTGCTAGTTAAGCAATACATTTTTAAGGCGCCTGTTCAGACTTACTTTGCAGGTTTGGCACAGGCCCTGTCGTGGAAGCGCAGGCCGGGTCCGGGCCATTAATCATTGCCGATGGGCTTGGAACCATGGATCCGGGATGGTCTTCAAACGTGGGCCAGGGAAGGGGCTGGAAAATCCAACCCGTGCAGGGCTCTAGTAAGGAGTGTAAGAAACTAAAGGTACAGGAAAAAAAAAAACACACACACATAAGGGGAGTTCAGTAGCGAGTTCATTACTTCGAAGCACCTCTACGTGGTCTCCGTGCTACAATGGAGTTGTCTAAACGGTATTTACGTTATCATTTCTGTTGTCTCAACAGAGCTTATCCTTTTGTCGTACCCGACGCAAACTAGGCAAAATCTCATCAAGGGTACGCAGAATATCATCCATATAGCTGCCGCTTTTAGCTGTGAAAGGTTCAGTGCTAGTTTCGAGCTTTTGGTGCTCAATATGTATCACTAGTTTCAAGCTAGTGATGCTCGAGCGATATCATAGGCAAGTACTTCACCCGGATGTGATCAAAACGAACAGCGTATGGAGAATCGGGGCCAAGAACGTAAAAAGCATAAAATGAGCTTCGTCGCCCTAAGCAGCTAATCACTGACGAGTGCCGTGAGTATCTGGTTGATAGAAGACAAAGCATCAAGCGCCAGTTAGCAGCATCATAAGACAGTGCAGTGCTCGCCTTCAACAGTGCTAAATTGGCGCGTGCTGCAAGTGCATACCTTGGCACAAATCCCTGCAGTATGTGACAAATAAGAACGGTAAGCGGACAGCATATAACCACGAACATTGCACGCAAAACTGGCAGCTAAAATTTGAACATGGCGGCACCTTCATTGGCATGCTTTGTCCACAACTAAAATATTTTCACAGACCGGGCACTAACCTTTCTGTACCGAAGCCGCAGCAGATGTGCCAGGGTTGTTCATGGCGCGCACACCAGTAAGTTCGATCGCACCCGTCCGTGCAACAGGCACAGTCTCGTTTACTACAACAAAAGCCACGGCACCAAACCGCCGCCGCGGCACCGGCGGCATCCCCAAGCAGGGTGGGTGGCGGGCGATGAGCGGTGGCCCGCCGGGCCCTCAACTAGGGACAATCCGACCTAGGGATTGCTAGGGATTCAGGGCGGCTGTCCAGCAAAAATCCAGGCAACACTGGCATTATTCATGGCGAGTTTTAGCCGCTCCCCTGCAGCTTTGGCCGAACATGTGGCGCCGTCTGGGAGGCGCCGCTGTAAAAGGCGGCTGTCTGGATCCGCAACCGTGGGTAGCGCCGACGCTGTGTTCCGATTTCTTTTTGGTTCCCCGTAAGAATAAAAAATAAACAGCGACTGAAACAAGGGCCTGTACTTACTTAGTCATTTCGAATCTCATATCGCACCCATTGCTTTTCGTTTCGGCTGCGCATTTCCCACTTTTCTTTTTTTTTTTTTTTTGTACAGTACTTGACGCTAGGTTTCTTTCAAGCATGCACGAGCGATCTCTTTGTATCGAGCGCGCAACACGCGAAAAACACACACAAAAAAAAACGGGTCTTTTTTTTTTTTTTACTTCTGGACCCAACTCGAGCTCTAAAAGTTGTAACAACTACTAAAAGTTGTTGTAACCAGCGCTGGCAGGTCTTCGGACACAGCCTGTGTTGTAGAGAGCGCGGAGCCAATTCCTGCCCAACGGGAGCCTTTTTTTTTTTTTTTTTCTAACGACTTCCTAATGATAGTTCTCAGCTGTTCTCGGTGCTCGCTTTTGGGAAGCCTAGCCTGACGTAAAAGACGTAGAAGCACGACATGGAGAGCGAAGCACATTGCAGGAGTGTGCGCTTGCTGACTTGACACACGTTCATGGCTCCCCGCAAAGAGAAAACGTCCTTTTAAACTAACAGCTCGATCTGCTGTTGTGTTTACGGGTGTCATAATAGTTATAAAAAAAAACCGTCGGGAGGCAATCGAAAATCAAGTTGTTGTTTTTTTGCGGTTTCCTTGGAAATCATACGAGAGCGATGTGTCGCATCGTTAACAGTGGCACCCGGCCTTGCAGATGCAACAAGGCATCCGTGATATTGCGTGGGTTTGCCAACAACTACATACAAAAAAAAAATGAATTACATATGTGGTGAAGAGACGCCGAAAGGGCCGAATAAAACTTACCTCCAAGCTGACGTCGTAGAAGGCGGTTTTCATTTCGATAGCGCATTTTCTGAAGATATCCGAGGGCCCTTCTGCACTGTGAAGTTCCCCGTGCACTCCACGTACGTGCTGGCTTCGTACAGTTTCTGACCGCGCACCAAGTCTTAAATCAAGTGTCAACATTCCCGATCACGCGAAATCCCCCGAACAGCACGCGCTGTGGAGCCTGCTCATCTATGGCTGTTTTTCCGCGCACTGAACCGTCACCACTTATTTCGACGCATCGAGTAGAAAATAAAAACTACGGTAGAACTGCCGAGCGCCGAAAAAGCACGTGCACGCGAGGCCCGACGCCTTAGGGTACATCTCCATATACAGCTCGTCCTGTCCTGGGGAAGACGTGATTTCTTTTTTCCTCTTTCTTTTTTAAGAGCCTTTCTATTGACCAACGGAGCCCAGCTCTCGGCTGTCGCTTCTGGGGGGTCTAGCATGCCGTTTCCACATACACTGCCACCGAGGGGAAAAGCCAGTGCTGCTCATTGCACACTGGCTTAGTTTAGTTTATTTATCTCCTTACTTTCAAAGTGCCATATTGTTCGGGTTCCGAATTCCTACTTCAAAGGGAAAAAAAAAAAACGTAGAGCCGCCAGCAGAAGCGCTCGCGCGCCGACGATGCGCTGCGCCCAAAGCGCCGGCGGCCTTCTACCAGACGGCATGAATGGGTAGCGGCTTTCTTCGCTTTGGTTTTGGTTTATTTTTCAACACGCACACATGGTACATGTGTCTGTTATGTACGCGTGTGACACGAGGCAGGAAATGACCGACAAAAGTTTTCTTCTCATAAGGTTTCTGCCGAGAAGAGTAGACTTCGCGTTCACTCCGCCGCATCTCTTCGACGAGCAGACATACCACATATGGGTGCGCCGGCGGGAGGTGGCGCTACTTGTTCCGGAGCAGTGGCGCCTCCATACCAGCGCACTAGGCCCATAAGTTCAGCTTCGAGGAGAGAAGGGGAGTTGGGGGAGGTGGCAAGGGGAGAGATGAAGGAGAGGAAGGGTGGAAGAACGGGCTAGTTGGTAATTCATCCATATACAATGAAGGAGAGGACCGGGAGGCGACTCTATGTGTCCAACTGCCCACCTGTGATTTTCCCGCTGGGGTACGCCATCAACAACGCCTTTTTTTTTTTTTCTCTTTGAGGTAGGAATTCGGAACCCGCGCAATTTGGTACTTTGTAATTAAGGAGACAAATAATACAAAAAATAAGCCAGTGTGCCATGCGCACCCTTGGCTTTTCCTCTAGATCGGTGGCAGTGTATGTAGACGGCATATGCTAGACCCCCCGGAAGCGAGAGCCGAGTACAGCTGGGCACCATCGGTCAATGAAATCGCTCTCAAGAAAAGAAAAAAGCAAGCTTCTTCGCAGGACGGGACGAGCCCAGGTTGCATCAGGAGATGTGCCCTAAGGCGCCGGGCCATCGTGCACGTGCTTTTTCGCCGCTTGGCAGTTCTGCCGTAGTTTTTGTTTTCTAGTCTCGGTGCGTCGAAACGAGTGGTGACAATTGTGACAGTGCAGTGCGCGGAAAAACGGGCATAGCTGAGCAAGCTCTGCAGCGCGTGCTGTTCTGGGGATTTCGGGCGATCCTAGAATGTTGAGGCTTAATTTAAGAATAGCTGCTTGGTGTACGATCGGAAACTGTACGAAACCAGGACGTGTATAGAGTACGCGAAAAAACTTCACAGTGCAGCTAGAGGGACCCTCGGATATCTTCGGAAAATGCGCTATGAAAAGCGCCTTCTACGACGTCAGCTTGGAGGTGAGTTTTATTCAGCCCTTTCGGCGTCTCTTCACCACATATGTAATTCTTTTTTTTTTTTTTTATGTAGTTGTTGGCAAACCCACGCAATATCACGGATGCCAGTTGCATCTGCAAGGAGGCCGGATGCCACTGTTAACGATGAGTCGCATCGCTCTCGTATATTTCGAAGGAAACCGAAAACACTTGATTTTCAGTTGCTTCCCGGCGGTTTTTTTATATAGAACTTGTATGGCACCCATAGACACAGCAGTAAATCGAGCTGTAAGTTTTAAAGGACGTTTTCTCTTTGCGTGGAGCCACGAACGCGTGGCAAGAGCGCGCACTCTTGCAATATGTGCTTCGCTCTCGATGTCGTGCGCCCTCAGGCTAAGAGCGCCAAGAACAGCTGAAAACTATCACTAGGAAGTCGTTAAAAAAAAAAAAAAAAAAAAAAACATATCCCGCTGGACAGGACGGCTACGCGTTCTCTACAACACACAGGCCGTGTGCGAAGACGTGCCGAGCACTGGTTCCTAGCATGCACGCATAGTACAACTCTTAGGGCTTCAGCTGGGTCCAGAACTAAAAAAAAAAAAAAAAAAAAAGAGGAAGAATTACCCCGTTTTTTTTTTTTTTTTTTTGCGTGCCGTGTTCTCGATACAAACAAGCGATCGGTCGTGTGTGCTCCACGGCTGCGGATCCAGACAGCCGCCTTTTTCGACGGCGCCGTACATATACGGCCAAAGCTGCAGCGCACCAGGCCCATACAGCTAGTTTGATAGTCCGGATCTCTAGCCGATCGAGGAAGGCCTGGCCCCGATCTATCCCGCCCTCATTTTCCTTTAAAATATACTGCTAGAAACTCAATGAGACGCTTGCTAGCTTTGACTACAGCGTTTTCAAGTCAGTTGAAGATATTTGCGAAGGTTATTTCTTCTCGTCAGCAGCTTGTGACATTAGTCTTTTCGCCGCGCAACCACGCGCTGTCTCTCGCAACCTCCCGATAACTTAATTATCTCTTCATTTCTCCGACCACAAAGTTTCCTTCATGACAGTCAAGAACTGTTAGTGGAGTGTTTCTTGAAGGAATATGTGTTAAAATAAAATAGTTGTCTGTAATTGTACTTGTATTTTTTGCTCGAAATCTTTGCCTCAATCTATCAACAAAGATGAAACAACTGATGAGCTGCGTTCAAATTTCGCATTAGGAAGTAACGTAATCGTCGGCATATTTTTTTTTTTTTATGGCTCTTGATCAAAAGGGCTGTCTTTTTGTAGCGCTTTCACACGCCTGTCTGGCCGCTGAGAAAGCCACGTTCTTTTCTCATGTAGCTGTTGCGGTAACCCACGACATATGAAGAGAGAGAGGCGAATATGAGCCCATGAAGTGCATTTGTAGTGACCGTGAAGACCTTGGTGTTCCCAATCATGGAGCTTTTTTTTTTTTTTTTTTTCTTCCATGTTTCCAATGATCGTCCAGCGGACTTCTTCAGTTGTTCCGGACATTTTTGCGATCTGTCGTTTGCTCGATCCTTCAAACCGCCTAAAACATATTTCAAAAAAGCCGCTTTCTGAATGAAAAAAAAAAAAAAAATTGTACACGTCACGTGGTTTTAACGTCACAAACGTTTTCGCTAATCCGCCAGTCGCACGGATTGGGCAAGGTCGATGAGTGGCATGGAGGTCTGTCGCGGTAGTGGCGTGTCGTCGACCCTCTGCCGTCTCGATCGTGTGGTAAACAATATATGCTGTCGCGTGTTGTGCCGCCGTGAAGGGCGCTTTTAAATATCACTGGCGCGCCTTCTTGCTGCTGTCGTCCGAGCCAAAGTAGAGTGAAAAGCACGACGTGAGACCCAGGTATGGCCCCTCCGCTTGTGGAATATCCGGACCTCTCGTCTTTCCCGCCGTCGTACAGCGAGGCCACCCGGCAGCACGCATCTCTGGGCGGAGCACTGACATTCGTGGACTTTCTGCCGTACTGCATCGATCCGGGTGGTTTCACCAGCTCGCCAAAGTTCGAGCCCTTCGGGTAAAATTTCCTTTCCATTCGAGCCATGTCAATGTTGTTTCTCAACGCGCCCAGCGAAATAGAAGCGACGGATCGAACTACAGGGAGAGCGCGATTTATCCCAAGTTATCCCTCGGCAACAGGTGCGATTCCGTTCCGGTACGTTTAGTTGTTTCAGTTCGTGCACTGTGTATTAGTGCGCCACCTCAGCCAATTCTTCATTGACCTAGCTGTTATTGAACGTGATCGACCTTGGATGTTGCGTTGATGGTTTACTGCCGCCACTTATAGTGCCGTTGGATGTGAACTCTGTGGACCTTTGCGTGCTACGTGCAGGAGGGCTACGCGCGCACACGCACGCGCACACGCACGCACACACGCACACATACACACACAGAGGAGATACGACTGCATCCACATTGCGCACGTTTACTCTTGATGTCGTGTGCTGTCTTGTCGCTCGGGACTGAAAAAAGTGATCTAACACATTTGAAATGTTGAGAACCATCATGCATGGTGACATTTGCTAAATAATTAACTATACATGTCAACTTAAAAACTGAGCTGGCTCGTTGGCGGCCTTCTGTTTCTAAAGGAAAAATTAGGAAGTTGGCTAGACATTCTGTTAGGATAAAAATTTCAATTTGAGTTGTCTTTTAATGGCACGTAGCATAAAAATGTCTGCCAATTGCCACACAAAATTTTAACCTACACAAACTGTCCAGAGTATCTTTCATTGAGTTTGCAAGAAAAGTCTGTAATAAATAATTTGAGAAACAGGGTATCATATTCCAGCATGCGGTATTGTATTGTATATCGGCCTGTACACGCAGGGTCCTTGTGCAGCGTGCCAATGACTGGTTGAAGGAGAACTACACGTGGGAAGTGAAGACATGTGAGAGCGTTGAGTTCAAGGCATCTAAGTCGATCAACATAGAGCGCATGACCTACTACGAGTATGGCGAGTACAGCACTTGCTACATGCGGGGTCTCAGGTATGCATTGCTTTTTCCACCTATCTTTGGGCCTTACTTGGACTGAAACGAGACATATAAAAGAAAACCTATTTTCAGATTCTTGTGCATACTGTTTTGATGCCAGAACTATTCAAGAATGCATTCAGAAAGTTTAATCCAGATCTGTTTGCTAGCAGACAAGAAATTTGCATTTATTTGAGTACAAAGTGGAAGTTTCTAATGAGAGGATAAAATAACGTCACAGCCTCGTGCATTGAGTGTTGTTAATAGCATAGCATAAAATATTATTGAAATGTATTGTTCTGTTTTCACGAAATAGTTTTCTCGAGTAAGCATGTAGTCGAGCATTATGGTATCGCAGTGCTGGCAGACGAGGACAGAAGGACGAGAGAGACACACGCAACTGCGCTGAACTTTCAACTTTACATTGGACATGCTTTGATCTGTGCTTTATATTTGACAGAAGGGCATCGATGCGCAAGTGCACCTACAAGGCCGATATGACGATCTCAGTAGCCACGTTTTTTTTTTTTTCTCACGAAAAAACATGAAGAAAAGTCAAAGGCCGGCCCACAAAACCAACGCTACGCAGAAAACGCTAACGGGGCTATAAACAAGGCATAGAAGCAAGTAAAAACACAAGGCAAGATGACAAGTGAAAAATGGCAAGAAAGAGCGAACAATTAACAAGGCAAAATTCATGAAAACGTGAAGACGCATGAAAAATAAAGTAGGCTAACAAATAACATAGCAAAAAACTTCATAATAAAGCTAAAGATAAAAGCAGGTAAAAGAAATTCATAAATGAGGCAACGATTAATGACCAAAAAAAGAAAAGAGCTAAAATCAGGGGACAGGAGGACATAAGTGAGGCAAAAATTGACAAATGAGGTAAAAATAACAGCCGAAAATTCAATGAGAGCTAAAATCAGGTGAAAGGATGATGTGAGACGATAATTAACATGCCAAAACAAATGAGAGATGTAAGAAAAAGGTCTTTTACATGGCTTGGGATGCAGAGCAATCAAACGACCTGGACAAGAAAGCGATCTCTTTTTTTTTAGGAGGGCTGCTTTCAGATTGTTAATGATGGCAGCTTCAATTATTTCCCGCGTCAGCTGGTTCTTGTTTTTGCCAAGATTCTGGTGTTCGCAAAGTTTGGAGGGGTGGCTTTTGCAGGGTGAGCAGTCTCGACAGTTGATGGCCAAGTTGCTAGTTTTTTTGTCTTTTACATTCAAGTTATGCTCCTGTAATCTTTTGTTTACACAACGACCTGCTTGCCCAATAAATTCTTTGCCGCAGAAAAGAGGAATAGAATGCATGTAGTCACTTTAAATCTCAGTCTCCATATCTCCTGGTACGTGGCCTGATAATCCTGGCTGCCAGTTTTCAATGGGGGCAAAAAACAAGGTGACCATGTACTGTGTGGTGTCTGTGCATGTTAACAAACCTCAGATTGGCAAAATGTCCAGTGCCCTCTGCTACAACATCCCTCATAGCCAGAGTTGCTTTGGGACGTTATATCTTATATACCGAACTGAGCATAGAGTAATTATATTTGGTAGAGACGGTTCCAGTAGAACCCTAACTGCACCTTATGAGTTTTATAGAAACTGGTCCAGCAGTTTAGAAGCTTATTTTTCTATATATCTACCCCATTAATACAAAGTTCTCTAGCTTAGCATTTATTGAGGTAATGCAGTTTGAATGATATAGGTGCAAAAACTAACAAGAAATACTTCACAGCTACTGAGTTCAGACTTGTCGTTAGTTCGAAGAAAGGAAAAACTGCGCTGCAAAAGACAACGACGAAGGGAAGGAGCAAGCACAACACGACAGGTGCAGTGGTGTTGTCCTTGCTCCTTCCCCTTCGTCATCTTGCAACAGTTTTTCCTTTCTTCAAGCATGAAGCGACTAGCCCGCAAGGACATTCTTTTTCTTAGTGTTGTAGTAAGCAACTCAGATGATGAGGATGATGGTTAAAATGCTTGTACTCATAGCCACATTATACTACACTATGTAGCTGGTGCTCGTGTAATGGTCACATCTATCAGTGCTGCTAAGGCATCTTCTAAGCACAAGTAGTTTTAAAAGGCAAGTGTTCCTTGAACAGAGAAGGACTTGATGACCATGCTCTGCCAATATGTGGAAAACCTCTAGATTATCACTTTCTTGCTGGATCTTCATGGCATAGACTGCGTAGCAAATTCAACGAGGCTGAAGATAATAGCCGCGTTAGCTTTGGTTGTGAACCAGCACGCCAAATTTATTCAGCGGTTTCATTTATAAAAAAAAATTTGCCGACAATTACGTTATTTATTTATTTGATACCTCAAAGGCCCCTGGTATGGGGCATTACATGAGGGATGGGCATGAGAGTTAAACAACAATGGTCTTAATAGCATTCTTAAAATGGATGGCGTTAGTATGATGCACGGCATCCTGTGATAGATCATTCCAGTCCTGGAATGACGTGACGAAAAAAGGTAGAGAATGAGCGGTAGTTCTTGCGGAGGGGGCGTAGACAGTCTTATGGTGATTAATACGGCTTGAGAGACGATAAGCAGGTGATATGACTGATTCTCCTGAAGAGGAATGATAAAATATGTGAAAGAGGCACAATCGAGAAATTTTCCGTCGGGCGAAATTTGAGCGCAGCTCATCAGCTGTTTCACCTTTTTGATAGATTGAGGCAAAGATTTCAAGAAGAACACATATGTACAATTACAGACTTTTTAAAATTTTTCACACGTATTTCTTCAAGAAACACTTTACTAACAGTTCTTGGCTGTCATGAAAGAAGCTTTGTGTTCGGAGAAATGACGAGAGCAATTAAGTTATCGTGAGGTTGTGCGAGGCAGCGCGTGGGCCCATAGAAACGTTGCGGGACAAACAGATAGCAGCGACTGACTGATGCCGCTGACGTTGCTAGCGAGTGAAGAGAACGTGACTCTGCGTTTTGGCTTGGGATGCACGCACTGTGATCCGCTGATAGTGAGCCGGCGTTTCCGTAACCGGAAAGCACCCTTACTGCTACACAGGAAGAGGGGGCGAGGGGGGTATAAGCAGCGGCGAACGGGGGAGCGCGCGCAGCAATCAGATAACACGCGTGGTTGGCGCCACGCAGGAAGAGGGGGGCTGAGCTGGTTACGAGGTGGACGGCGACGTCGACGCGAAACCCAGGCCGTCGTTGCGAAACCCAGGAATGGGCGCCAGAGAGCTGCGCACTAAAAGAAAAATGCTGTGTCTTCAAACAGCAGTCTACTTTTGAACAGTGATTCCACATTGTACTACCAGCAGGAAAATAAGTTCAAGTAAACCATGTACAGCTATGCACTGCATGCAGAAAATGACCAGTCTGACAAGCACAGTCTTACTAGCTTACTACCTGCCAGCAGAGTAAACCATTACTGACATGAAAGTAATCTGGAAATTAGGAAAACTGGCTTCCATGGTCCAGTACGGTTAGTTTTCCTGCCAAAAATATGTTAGCATAATGGCTGCAGGGCATAATAAATAAGCTGTGTTCTAACCAAAGAAACCAATAGTCGTTGCAACAAAGAAGAGCACCGTATTTGAGGATTGTAATTCATAACTCGTATATTTTAAATGCAGAAGATAAAGAAATATGGGGGACACTCCCATTTAAGGGTATGGTGCACTTCTCATGTCGTTCCTGTCTCTGCTCGCTTAGTTACCTTATGCCACGATTTGCAGCAAGTTGTTAACTTACCAACGCGAGTGCATGGTTCTTCATCATCAATGCTTGATCTTGTCTTTGTGAGCAAAACAATCGGGGATTTTTCAGTATCAATTGAACATGGAATGTCTGATCACAAAATGGTGTTAAAAACATGCACCGCTAAGAAAGTAAAAACAGTACAAGTGAAGGACTTCACACGTGCCAGAGACGAAAGCGTGTTGGATCATCTCGATTTACACCTAAGCAATTTTCACGGAAGCAATGTTGTAGAACTTTGGGACAAGCTCAAAAACATTTGCACTTATTGCATCGAAAATGTTGTTCCAACGAAAAACAAGAAAATAGGAAATGAAAACCCTTGGATTACGCATGAAGTCATTCACTTGAAAAGAAAAATAAAGCGCTTAAGACGACGAAATGCCCCACGAACTACAGTGCAGAACTTACAAGCTACACTGAGCTCGTCAATTGGGCATGCCAAACGGCATTATTTTAGTAACGCCTTGCCACACTTTATTAGCGCGGCTCCAGAAAAAATTTTGGAAATTTCTGAGTAAAATGAACAAGGCAGTGGATCAAATAATAAAAGATGGCATTCTCGTCGTTGAAAAGCAAAGTATCGCCGAACACTTTAATGGATTCTTCCACAGTGTGTTTATTAACTCAGAAGAACTTGCTCTTCCCTTTTCACCTTTATCAAATGTACCTCTTGAATTTGTATCTGCCCAAGGTGTGCTTTCCATGTTCCTTAATCTAAAAACAAAATCTATCCGCGGACCGGATAACATACTGAATGTTTTTCTGTGCCGATACGCAGAAATGCTGTCACACTTTCTGGTAGTCATTTTCTGTGCGTCACTGTCCACTGCAGCCCTTCCTTCTGACTGGCGAACAGCACGTGTAGTGCCAGGGCGTAGGAAGGGAGACCCCACAATGATTACTAACTACTGTCCAATTTCGCTAACATCATCTTGTTGTAAGATGCTTGAACACGTCATAGCCAACTTCATCAGAGATTTTCTGGGGGATAACATTATACTTTCACCTGCGCAGCATGGTTTTCGTAAAGGTTTTTCTACGTTGACACAATTAATAACTGTAATCCATTCCCTTGCTCCAATTGTAGACAAATCCGGCCAGGTGGACGTTATTTTTTTAGATTTCAGGAAAGCTTTTGACCTTGTTTCACACTTTAAGCTTATAGAAAAACTTAAAATGATTAACCTTCCTCCTTTCATTATTAACTGGGTTGCTGTGTACGTCACTGATCGTAGACAGTTTGTTAATATTGATACTTACTACTCCCATGAACTTCCAGTTACTTCCGGCGCCCCTCAGGACAGTGTGCAAGGACCATTTTTGTTTTTAATATATATGCTAATGACATTGTGAACGTAATTACCGAACCCGTTCAAATACGACTGTGCAGACGATTGTGTGCTGTTCAGGGAAGTGTCAAGCGAGGATGGCCAGATAATTCCTAATAATAATCTTCAAAATATTCTTTCCTGGTGTCACTGTTGGGATATGCAATTGAATGCTAAGAAAACAGTGCATATGAAAATAACCAAGAAACTTAATAACCTTTCTTTTTCCTATGCCCTCGGGACAGAACCATTAACCGATGTGAGGGAGTATTGTACACGAAGTACTGTACAACTGATTCCCCGACAGCACTAATGAAACAACATGGAATATTGACACTGGAACTAAGAAGAAAAGTTCAGCGCTTAAAATTCATGTTCCTTCTTAAAAATAACCTTCTTGCTCTAACTCCTGACCCGTACATAACACCACTTATGGCACGCCGAACACGATATCGACACGACGACTCTAACGCCATGCAGCACCAGAACTACTGTTTTTAAATATTTTTTTTTCTCGCACAATAACAGATTGGAACAACTTACCTCTGCCTCTTCTAACCAAAATTGATTCACTTGAAACCTTGAATTGCTGATCTCAAATGTTTTTCTTGTCTGCTTTTTGGTTGCCCAAACTGATTTTTTTACTTGCTGCATGTTTGACAGTTCACTTTTGGATATTTCATTAATTGGCTTACTTCTGTTTGTTTACGTTCATGACTTTCCCTAATGAAGAGCTCGGTTTGCATTTCGTTTAGTCCTTGTTTTGCCCATATCATCATCATCATCATCAGCCTAACTATACCCACTGCAGGGCGAAGGCCTCTCCCATATTTCTCCAATTAACCTGGTTCTGTGCTAGCTGCATCCACTTGACCCCTGCGAACTTCTTAACCTCATCCGCCTACCTAATTTTCTGCCGCCCCCTGCTACGCTTTCCTTCCCTTGGAGTCCAGTTTGTTACCCTATGCGACCGTCGGTTATCCTCTGCGCACTGCATGTCCTGCCCATGCCCATTTCTTCTTCTTAACTTCCACTAGAATGTCAATAACTTAAGTTATTTCTCTGACCCACTCTGCACGCTTCCTATCTCTTAATGTTACCCCTACCATTTTTTATTCCATAGCCCTGTGGGTTGTCCTCAACTTAAGTAGAACCCTCTTGGTTAGCCTCCATGTTTCAGCCCCATAGGTGAGTACAGGTAAGATGCGACTGTTGTATACTTTCCTCTTGAGTCATACCTGTAATCTGCTAGTCATAATCTGCGAGTGCTTGCCAAATGCGCTCCATCCCAATCTTATTCTTCTTGTTATTTCTTTTTCATGGTCCTTGATCTGCGGTTACTACCTGTCCTAAGTAGACATATTCGCCTACTACTTCCAATGCTTCGCTACCTAATGTAAACTGCTGTTCCTTCCCGAGGCTGTTGAACATTACCTTAGTCTTCTGCATATTGCCGCGAAACCTTCAAAACAGTATTTGTTGTTTTTTAACAGCCGCCGGCATACAGGCTTATCACTCTGATTCTGGACCGCGTATCGGTTCCGTAATCTTTGTTTGTTAATGCTCGATGTCGCGAGTCACACCTTTATCAGTTTTGTTGTAGCACAAGATGCACCGAGATCTGTCTCGAAGGTTCCGGCCACTCGGGTGTCTTTCCACAATGTTCCAGCCCGTGCTGGTAGCTGTTTGCGACGTTATCTAGATTGTTCTGTGCAGCCTTTAAATTGAGCGTTGCCGAGTGTGACGGGCATTCTTTGTTCGACGATCGACGAGCACGTTTGTTTCTATCGCCGCCGCCGAGTTGCTTAGTTCTTTTGCGGGCGCAAGTCAGCCCAAATAAAGAGGTTTATTACTGCAATCATCGACCCTTCATTTGTGTCGTCGACCGTAATCCAGCCATCAAACAGCCCCTGGGCGGCACCAGTCGTTTTGGTGAAGAAGAAAGACGGCACCCTTCGCTTTTGCGTTGATTACCGCCGCTTGAATAGCATAACGAAGAAGGATGTCTACCCGCTTCCCCGCATCGACGACACTCTCGACCGGCTCTGCAGTGCAAGGTACTTCTCATCGATGGACCTGAAGAGCGGATATTGGCAAATTGAGGTCGACGAAAGAGATCGCGAGAAGACCGCATTCATCACACCGGACGGCCTTTATGAATTTAAGGTGATGCCATTTGGCCTCTGCTCCGCACCAGCCACGTTTCAACGAGTAATGGACACAGTCTTGGCAAGCTTGAAGTGGCAAATTTGTTTGGTATATTTGGACGACGTTGTTGTCTTCTCGTCAACTTTTGAAGACCACCTCAAACGACTACAGACAGTGTTTGAAGCCATCAAGTCATCGGGACTAACACTAAAAGCAGAGAAGTGTCACTTCGCCTACGAAGAACTCCGGTTCCTAGGTCACATAGTTAGCAAGGACGGTATTCGCCCAGACCCGGAGAAAACAGCTGCAATCGCACAATTCCCACCGCCTGCTGACAAGAAAGCTGTGCGCCGATTCCTTGGGCTGTGCGCTTATTATCGACGATTTGTCAGAAACTTTTCGCGGATCGCCGAACCGTTGACGCAGCTTACAAAGGCTGACGTACCTTTTAAATGGGAAGCGCCGCAAGGAGAAGCCTTCGACGAACTCAAGCGCCGCCTGCAATGCCCTCCTGTACTTAGCCACTTTGATGAAAACGCCGAGACCGAAATTCACACCGACGCGAGCAGTGTGGGCCTAGGAGCCGTTCTCGTCCAGAATAGTGCCGGACAGGAGAAAGTAATCGCCTACGCTAGCAGATCACTCACAAAAGCCGAAGCCAATTACTCGACGACCGAGAAGGAGTGCCTTGCAATCATCTGGGCCACTTCTAAGTTTCGTCCATACCTATACGGCCGACCATTCAAGGTGGTAAGCGACCATCACGCGCTCTGCTGGCTGGCTAATTTGAAAGATCCCTCCAGCCGCCTTGCCAGATGGAGCCTACGACTTCAAGAATTTGACATGACTGTTGTCTATAAGTCGGGCCGAAAGCATTCCGACGCAGACTGCTTATCCCGCGCTCCCGTCGATGCTCCCCCGAAGGACGATGACGACGACGCCTTTTTGGGACCGGTAAGCGCCAGCAGTTTCGCAGAACAACAGCGATCAGACCCTGAGCTGAAAGCGCTAGCCGATTACTTGGAAGGAAAGACCGCTTCCCCTCCTGGTGTGTTCAGGCGAAATTTATCATCCTTCACGTTAAGCAATGGCCTCCTCGTGAAGAAGAACTTCGCACCCAACAAGACCGCGCAGCTTCTCGTAGTGCCCAAAACCCTCCGGCAAGAGATTCTGCAGGCGTTACACGATGAGCCCACAGCAGGCCACCTGGGATTTGCGCGCACGTTGCATCGAATCCAGCAGAAGTACTACTGGCCGCGACTGCCTGCCGAAGTTGCCCACTACGTGAAGACGTGCCGTGAGTGCCAACGACGCAAGACGCCGCCGATCAGACCAGCAGGACTACTAAACCCGATTCCGCCCCCAATCATGCCCTTTCAACAAATTGGGATGGATCTCCTTGGCCCCTTTCCATCTTCGTCTATGGGTAACAAGTGGATCATCGTGGCCACTGACTACCTTACCCGTTACGCCGAAGCAAAAGCACTGCCCAATGGTACCGCGGCAGAAGTCGCCAAATTTTTTGTCGAACAAATCCTCTTGCGACACGGCGCCCCAGAAGTGCTCATCACGGACCGGGGAACGGCGTTTACGGCAGAGTTGACGCAAGCCATCCTGGAATACAGTCACACAAGCCATCGACGAACAACTGCGTACCATCCCCAGACCAATGGCCTTACGGAGCGCCTGAACAAAACGATCGCGGACATGATCGCTATGTACGTCGACGCTGAACACAAGACCTGGGACGCCATCTTGCCGTACGTAATCTTCGCGTATAACACGGCAATCCAGGAGACGACCAGAGCGACCCCGTTCAAGCTTGTGTACGGTAGGGAGCCCACGACGACGCTCGACGCAATGCTACCGCACGTAACCAACGAGGACAACCTCGACGTCGCCGCCTACCTGCAGCGTGCAGAGGAAGCCCGACGACTCGCACGGCTGCGTATTAAAGACCAACAGCGCACCGACAGCCGACGATACAATTTACGACGACGCCACGCAGAGTACAATCCAGGAGACCAAGTGTGGGTTTGGACACCAATTCGCCGTCGCGGATTAAGTGAAAAGTTGTTGCGTCGATACTTTGGGCCATACAAAATCCTTCGCCGCGTCGGACCACTGGACTATGAAGTCATTCCCGACGGAACATCAGCATCACAACGGCGACGCGCACGCCCAGAAATTGTACATGTTGTACGACTGAAGCCATATTACGCGCGTTAAAGAATCTGTGGTGTTTAAACTTTGCAGTGTTTATGTTTAAGTTCCTTTGTTTTGAACATCGAGGCGATGTTTTTTTAAGGGGGGAGTAATGCCGCGAAACCTTCAAAACAGTATTTGTTGTTTTTTAACAGCCGCCGGCATACAGGCTTATCACTCTGATTCTGGACCGCGTATCGGTTCCGTAATCTTTGTTTGTTAATGCTCGATGTCGCGAGTCACACCTTTATCAGTTTTGTTGTAGCACAAGATGCACCGAGATCTGTCTCGAAGGTTCCGGCCACTCGGGTGTCTTTCCACAATGTTCCAGCCCGTGCTGGTAGCTGTTTGCGACGTTATCTAGATTGTTCTGTGCAGCCTTTAAATTGAGCGTTGCCGAGTGTGACGGGCATTCTTTGTTCGACGATCGACGAGCACGTTTGTTTCTATCGCCGCCGCCGAGTTGCTTAGTTCTTTTGCGGGCGCAAGTCAGCCCAAATAAAGAGGTTTATTACTGCAATCATCGACCCTTCATTTGTGTCGTCGACCTCGTCACCACTACGTGACAATATTGATTTTCAAGCCTACCTTTCTACTTTTCCTGTCTAGGTCATCAATCATTATTTGCAGTTCATCCCCCGAGTTGCTTAGCAAGGCAATGTCATCAGCAAATCGCAGATCACTGAGGTATTCTCCATCTACCCTTATCCCTAACTGCTCCCATTCCAAGTCTCTGAATACTTCCTCTAAGCAAGCTGTGAATTGTACTGGGGAGATCGTGCCTCCTTGCCTAACACCTTTCTTTATGGAATTCTATTGTCCAAAGAACAAGTGTTTTGAAATTATTTGCTGTCTTCATTCTGTACACTGATGTTATTTGTGTTCCCCTCCTGCTTGGGCTGTAAAGGCCTGCAGTATTGAATAAATAAATAAATAAAACAATTGTATACACAGAAGAACTACTACACTTCTATGTCCTCTACCAATTGCGGTCTTTCTTCTTCTACCTCCAACACACGTGCTGATATATCATGCATTCTTATGGAGCGCTAAGCTATCCAGCTTCCGGTTGTAGGCATCCAACCAACATATAAAGTCCCACTTGAACCAAGCCGTATGAATGTGCCTGCATTGCATAAGAGTAGTGCGCCTGACTTAGCATCCAAGAGCACTGGAATCGCTACCTTCCCAGCTTACGTGAGGAGCCCTAATTGGGAGCTTCTCCCTCTGATGTCATGTAGTCTCGTCAAGTCGCTCAAACCGTCCGAGGATCGATGCTCAGTGATGTCAGCTGCCAGCACCACACTCGTGATTTTTCTCTCACAATGCTGGTGCCCGGCATTCTGGAGAACGGCGCACTTAACATTATCGCATTATAACAGGGCCTTTTAAACCAGCTAGGGAAGTTGTGTGCGATATTTTTGTGCAAGGATATCTTCATTTATGAGCCACCAGTGGCTTAATGTTTTGCTATGAACGTTAGCCTCTTATACTTATTCAGGTGCTTAGCAATAAGAGCAAAATGGATTTACGACCAGGCAGCCAAAAATTTCTCTTTAGGGAGGAGGAGCTGAGGACAGCTGGGCATGATTTCAACCTTTAAGAAAAGAATTCGGCATTGAATCAGTACATTTAATAGAGTCAGCCAGCATCGGTTTGTATCTTTTCCGTTCCCTCACAATGCACACACCTCATGCTTTTTTCCGGGCATGGCAGTTGTATTTTGGTAGAGGTGAAATATTTCCATAGAAACTGAAGCGGTACCAGTGTACGCTATGTAGCCAAAATTCTCGGTTGTGGTGTCTCTTTCCCGTCTTTTAGTCCCTCACAGATGAGGTTGGGTGGCGACTGAGAAGTGAGACAGTGCCTTTTCTTATTTTTTTTTTCCTTAACCTTGAATGGCTTGTCTTGGCTTTGGCACAGGCTGTGGCTGGTGCCGCGAGTGGAACAAAGCCGACCTGCACAGCAGCTGGGTTATGCCAACCTGATCCCGCAGCAGACAGCCCCTTCAGGAATGTTCAGCAACCCCACGTTTGAGACACTGCAAGAGCTCCTGGAGCGTTATAATAAGCTGCTTACATACCAGCCGGCACCAGGTAGGCACAGACAGCCTGCATATTCAAAGTAGTGTTCAAAAGGAGCAGCACTTGCACACTGAGCCATTATTTCAATTATTGGCCAAAAAAATGGCAGTTCCCCTGATTGTCCTCCTTACCATGCATTTCTGCCTCACTGTGAGGACACGATTGCCAACTGGTTCGGAGCATCATTGTTAGTGCTCCTAGTCTCTAGCATTGCATATCAAAATGGTAAACAGTGGCAATTTCCAGAGCACAGGTGGTTCCGCTTTGTAGACGAATCACGTTGCAGGACATAATATTGTTCACCTACATGGTTCCGCTAATTCCTGCACACAAAGGTCGTGTCCTGGCTGTGGAGACACAAGAAATGAAGGTGCCCAGCTACTCAGACTTCAACCCCGACCGGTCTTACTGGACTGAACATGGCGGCCGCAATCGTCTCTTCCTCTTTGTTATTCGTGTCTTCTACGAGCTTGGCTCTCTGGGGCGGGAGGAAATTGGTGAGTAGATTGCTGGCTTTGAGATGACCAGTTGAACTTGTTCTTTAAAGCTGTTCACTTGTGGCACAACCAAATGCATGCTGCTGTCGCTCAGGCGCTTTTGATTGTGATTGAGGTAATCAGGATCGAGTTGCCGCATGGCCAGTTCAATTACGAATGAGCCTGATCAGAGTCCAGTCCCTCAAGCACACTTGAATGCCGCTGCCCCTGTGCTCAGAAAACAAAATAAATTTAAATGTTGAGAAGGGCATGCTATGAAAGCTGCAAAATTTTAAAGTAGTTTTTATTTTATTGCACTGAAGCCTGATTTCCAAAACAGCAATGGACTGTAAGCAAACGTAGCACCTTTTTGCAAGAGCGGCAGGCATGCACTTGCAATAGAACTTGCTGTACAGCTATGGAACTTTATTCCTTACAAACCATTTGTGTACCACCGTTTATGCGGGCATACATTTGCTGGGATTGAGTGTTTGCACACATTAGATTCGAAGCTTGTATTCACATGTTTTGTGAGAAATGCTTTCAATTTTGTAGTGGCACCACAACTGTGTGTCCATGTTTGGAAATGGGAGCATATATATGCGCTACGCCACAGGTGCAGCGGTGGCGTAGCTGTAGAACATCCGCCTCGCAATTCTCCACAGGATAAAAAAAAAAAAAAAAAGCGCGGGTCGATGGAATTGCATAAACAGGTTTGGGGTGCGACCTGATGCCGGTGAACACCTCCGGCAACGCACTCCCTCACCAGAACATGAGTTGGCCACCCTGGTGCAGTAATTGGCCGCAACCTCTCATGATAAGCTCCATAAAACCCCGGCCCTCAGTCACCAGTGGCTGCTGAACAACTGACCACGGCGGCGGTCAGACCTGTGATGCAGCAGGGGGTGCTAAGAATTCTTGGCTCCGCTGGACAGGCCGCCATTGGAAACTGACCCTGGCAACGTTTAACGCAAGAACGCTAGAAGTGAAGCTAGTTTAGCTGTGCTGTTAGAGGAACTAGAGGGTATGAAATGGGATATCATAGGGCTTAGTGAGGTTAGGAGGCCGAATAAGGCATATACTCTACTGAAGGATGGGCATGTACTGTGTTATCGAGGTTTATCAGAAAGGCGACAACTAGGAGTAGGCTTCCTTGTCAATAAGTATATAGCGGGTAATATAGATGAATTCTATAGTATAAATCATGCCCAGCTGTCCTCAGCTCCTCCTCCCTAAAGAGAAAAAACAAATTGTTTTTTCTGGGCCTTGGAGTAAAGGGCTTAGGCTTAGTTGTGAGACAGCGCTTGTACTGTGGCTTTCTTTTATCTTGTCCTTTTTCTTCGTGTTCGCGCTGTTTATATTAATAATGAAAAACAGTCAGACGTTCCACCAGTGACGAAGGACGAGGTCAAGAAAGCATTAGAAACTATGAAACGGGGGAAATCAGCTGGAGAGGATCAGATAACTGCAGGTTTGCTGAAAGACAGGGGGGATATCGTGCTAGAAAAACCGGCCACACTGTATACGCAGTGCCTGGTGTCATCGACGGTACCGGAACCATGAAAGGATGCAAACATTATCCTCATTCATAAGAAAGGGGACTCTAAGGACCTTAAAAATTACAGACCAATCTGCTTACTGTCTGTTACATAGAAGGTATTTACTAAGGTAATCGCTAATAGAATCGGGACAACCTTAGACTGCAATCAAGCAAAGGATCAAGCAGGTTTTCGGAAACGGTACTCTACTATCGATCATATCCATACCATCAATCAGGTGATAGAAAAATGCTCGGAAAATAACCAGCCCTTATAGTACATAGCATTTATTGATTACAAAAATGCATTTGACTCAGTTGAAACCTCGGCGCTGATGCCGGCATTGCGAAATCAGGGGGTAGACGAGCCATACGTGAAAGTGCTGGAAGATATATATAGTGGCTGTACAGCAACCATGCATAGTTCTGCATAAAGAAAGTAACAGAATTCCCATAAAGAAAGGTGTTAGGAAAAAGGAGACACAATCTCCCCAGTACTATTCACAGCTTGCTTAGAAGAAGTATTCAGAGACTTGGAATGGGGGCAGTTAGGGATAAGGGTAGATGGAGAACACCTCAGTAATCTGCGATTTGCTGATGACATTGCTTTGCTAAGCAACTCGGGGGATCAACTGCAAATAATGATTGGTGACCTAGACAGGAAAAGTAGAAAGATAGGCTTGACAATCAATATGCAGAAGACTAAGGTAATGTTCAACAGCCTCGGGAAGGAACAGCAGTTTACATTAGGTAGCGAAGCACTGGAAGTAGTAGGCGAATATGTCTACTTAGGACAAGTAGTAACCGCAGATCCGGACCATGAAAAGGAAATAACAAGAAGAATAAGATTGGGATGCAGTGTATTTGGCAAGCAATCGCAGATTATGACTAGCAGCTTACCGGTATCGCTCAAGAGGAAAGTATACAACAGTTGCATCTTACCTGTACTCACCTATGGGGCTGAAACGTGGAGACTAACCAAGAGAGTTCTACTTAAGTTGAGGACAACCCAAAGGGCTATGGAACGAAAAATGGTAGGGGTAACATTAAGAGATAGGAAGCGTGCACAGTGCGTCAGAGAAATAACTCAAGTTACCGACATGCTAGTGCAAGTTAAGAAGAAGAAATGGGCATGGGCAGGACATGTAGTGCGAAGAGAGGATAACCGATGGTCGCTTAGGGTAGCAAACTGGATTCCAAGGGAAGGAAAGCGTAGCAGGGGCGGCAGAAAGTTAGGTGGGTGGAGGAGGTCAACAAGTTCGCAGGGGTGAAGTGGAGGGAGCTAGCGCAGAACTGGGTTAATTGGAGAAATATGGGAGAGGCCTTCGCCCAGCAGTGGGTATAGTCAGGCTGATGATGATGATGATGAAAGCGAGCACGCACTTGCCTCCATAGCAACCTACCTAGATCACGCCGGAAAACCTAAAAAAATAAGGGGGACACTGATACTCCGCTGTTAAGACGCTATAGTGTTTCGCACATACAGACAATGCTTGTCACTTTTCATTTTTTTTTTTTTTACAATTTTTACTCACTGATACTTAATATCTGCTAACATTCTCCTTCCATTCTCAGCGGTACATCTCTTAATGCATTTTCATTTTTTTTACTATATCAATTATTTAATTGATGAATTGCACACTCTAAAATTTACTCAATTAGCATCATAGAGCATTGGCTTCCATTCTGAGCTTCCTGACACCATTTAATCCCCTTTTTAATATTTTTTTATTCCTCGTTCAGCTAGCTTCAGTGATTTCATTAACTCGCTATCATCGGTCACAAACCAATCGGTCATCAATCACTAGAACTATAAGGATTACCACGGTATGATTTCTTTTACTCAGGCCCCCTATTATTTCCGAAGCGCGGTGCAGACTACAACTACTACGCTGGCGAATGTTCTAGCGGAGTACTTGCATAACCTATCATCATCATCATCATCAGCAGCAGCAGCAGCAGCAGCCTGACTATACCCACTGCAGGGCGAAGGCCTCTTCCATATTTCTCCACTTAACCCGGTTCTGTGCTAGCTGCATCCACTTGACCCCTGCGAACTTCTTAACCTCATCCGCCCACCTAACTTTCTGCCGCCCCCTGCTACGCTTTCCTTCCCTTGGAATCCAGTTTGTTACCCTAAGCGACCATCGGTTATCCTCTCTTCGCACTATATGTGCTGCCCATGCCCATTTCTTCTTCTTAATTTCCTTAACCTATCACTTAACACCTAATGCGACTGGCAGATTGAGTCACTGTCAAGTGTTGGAGCACGCGGTAGTACCTGTCATTGTTTGCACGTGTATACGTACAGGTATATGTACGCAGGCATGAAAACCAAATTGCGAAATGCACACACGCAAAAAAAGTGACTGTTCTGCCCAAAGCGATAGTTACCGCAGATGCCCATTTTTTTCTATGCAGCAATTGTCCTTACTGTCACGGCACTCAAGTTCATAAATCTGTAACGCACAGATATGGATGCCATAAATCACGAGCAACGCTTCGGTGCAGTTTGGGACGCAGAGTGGAGCGCGGCGCTTCTGTAGCAGGCGACGCTCTTCCCTGGCGCAAAGGTTGACAGTAGCGCCGCGGTGGCGGGAGCAGCGGCGGGCTGCCTGCTCCCCGCAGGTGCGCCGAGGAGATACGGAACTGAAAAGGATCTATTAACGTTGGTACTTCGAACAGGTGGACCACAACTTTGCCACCAATGGTGATTATAAGTGGCAACACACACACACCCATTCCCAGGTGGAGCATATATGGCTCAGTTCAGTTTAGTCGTTCAGTCGTGTCCGACTCTTCGTGACCCTATGGACCATGTCACGCCACGCTTTCCGGTCTCTCACTATCTTCCTAACATCACATAACTTCATCTGCAGTGCCTCGAGGATGCCATCTAACCAACGCGTTCGCTGCCTACCCCTTCTCCGGCGACCCTCAACCTTTCCCAACATCAAATCTTTCTCCAGCGACTCCTCTCTTCTCATCAGATGACCAAAGTAGCTGAGCTTTAACTTTAAAATTTGACCCTCCAATGAGCAGTCAGGGTTTATGGTCGACAATATCGACTGATTTGGTCTTCTGGCAGTCCAAGGAACTCTCAAGAGTCTTCGCCAGCACCACAATTCAAACGCGTCAATTCTTCGGCGGTCAGCCTCTTTCACAGTCCAACTCTCGCATCCATGCATCACAACTGGAAAGACCATAGCACAAGTTATACGGATCTTGGTTGGCAGACTAATGTCTCTGCTCTTTACTAGGCGGTCAAGGCTAACCATTGCTCTCTTTCCCAGAAGCAGGCGTCTCCTAATTTCATGGCTGCAGTCTCCTTCCGAGGTAATCTTGGAGCCCAAGAACAGAAAATCTGTCACAGCTTCTACTTCTTGTCCCTTGATGCTCCAGGACCTGATAGGGCGAGACGCCATGATCTTTGTCTTTTTAATGTTCAGTTTAAGCCCAAACTTCTCACTCTCTTCTTGTACGCGGATCAGAAGTCTCTTGAGTTCCACTTCACTGTCTGCCATTAAAGTGGTGTCATCCGCATATCTAAGGTTGTTGTTACGTTTTCCAGCAATCTTCACTCAAGCTGAAGACTCGTCCAGACCGGCCTTCCTCATGATGCACTCTGCATATAAGTTAAATAGGCAGGGCGACAGTATGCAGCCTTGCCTCACTCCTTTCTCGATCGGAAACCAATCAGTAAGACCATGCCCAGTTCTGACTGTGGCCTCTTGCCCTTCATACAGGTTCCTGAGGAGACAGATGAGGTGAATTGGAACTCCCATCTCTAGGAGAGCTTGCCACAATCTGCTGTGATCTACGCAGTCAAACGCTTTCGCATAATCAATAAAGCAGAAGTAGATGGGTTTCTGGAACTCTCTTGCTTTTTCCATGATCCAGCGAAGGTTAGCAATTTGGTCTCTAGTTCCTCTGCCCTTGCGAAACCCAGCTTGCACGTCCGGAAGCTCCCGATCCACATACTGCTGCAGCCTACCTTGGAGGATTTTCAACATCACCTTGCTAGCATGCGAAATAAGCGCGATCGTGCGGTTGTTGGAACAATCTTTGGCACTGCCTTTCTTTGGAATGGGGATGTAAACTGACCTCCTCCAATCCTGCGGCCACTGCAGGGTTGTCCAAATCTTCTGACATAATGTATGCAGAATGTTAACAGCGTCATGGTTGAGGTTTTGAAGCAACTCAGCTGGAATGCCATCAATTCCGCTAGCTTTGTTCTTAGCAAGGCTGGCTAAGGCCCATTCAACTTCACTCTTCAGGATGCCCGGCTCGAGATCAGTAATCACAACCGTCTTATGTTGGGTTTGCACATTCGGGTCCTTCTTGTACAGTTCTTCTGTGTATTCTTGCCACCTCTTCTTTATCTCTGAGGCTTCAGTGAGGTCCTTGCCTTGTTTGTCCTTTATCACGCCCAGCTTAGCACAGAAGCTTCCTTTGATATCTTTGATTGTCTTATACAGAGCTCCAGTGTTCCTTAATTGGCTGTTGTCCTCAACTGCTTGGCACTGTATGTTCAGGAAGGCATTCTTATCTCTCCTTGCTATTTTCTGAAAATCCGCATTGAGAACCTTGTATCTTTCTCTTTCCCCCATAACTTTTGCCGTCCTCCTTTCCTCAGCTATTTGCAAAGCCTCTTCAGATAACCAGTTTGCTTTCTTGCATTTCTTTTGCTTTGGAACTACCTTAGTAGCAACTTCTTGTATTATATCACGAACATCAGTCCACATCTCTTCGGGCTCTCTGTCTTCCAGATCTAATTCTTGAAATCGATTCCTCACTTCCACAGCATATTCTAATGGAGTTTGATCCAGATCATACCTGAAAGTCCTCCTAGTTTTCTGCGTTTTCCTCAATCGAAGCTTAATTTTGGCAACAAGAAGCTGATGATCGGTGCCACAATCGGCCCCAGGCCTTGTTTTTACTGCTTGTATAGCGCTTCTCCATCTCTGCCGGCAAAGAATATAATCGATCTGATTCCTGTACAGACCGTCCGGTGAAGTCCATGTGTACAGGCGCCTCTTGGGCTGTTGAAAATGAGTATTCGCTATGGTCAGGTTGTTTTCTTGACAAAACTCTACTAGCCTCTGCCCAGCTTCATTTGGCTCGCCAAGACCGAACTTGCCTATAATTCCAGATATTTCTTCACTCCCGACCTTAGCATTCCAGTCTCCTAGGAGAAAAACGACGTCTGATGATGGGGTGCGGTCTAAAAGGCATTGTAGGTCCGCATAAAATCTCTCAACGTCAGCTTCTTCAGCAGCAGTGGTCGGTGCGTAGACTTGGATAACTGTTATGTTGAAAGGCTGACCTTGGATCCGAAGTGAAATCATTCGGTCGTTTTTGGGGTTGTACCCTAGCACTGCTTTGCCCATTCTTCTGTTTACTATGAGAGCGACCCCATTCCTTCTCTTGGATTCGTGCCCACAAAAAAAGACATAATGGTCGCCGGAGTTAAATTCTCCCATTCCGGTCCACTTGAGCTCGCTGATACCCAAGATATCAATGTTCAATCTGTCCATTTCTCGCTTGACGACATCCAGTTTACCTTGCGTCATAGATCTTACATTCCATGTTGCTATGTGATATATGGCTGGTCAATAGTTAATGCAGCAGTGATGGTGGGGCCTTGGTCACATAGCTTTGGGGAGTAATGATGTCACACATGGCGGAATAGGTGATGGACTCCATTGTATAGGTGGTCACATGGTTGGCAGCTAAGAATATATTTGCAATGCTGTAACTATGATCACGTGACTGGTCACCATCTTGAATCTGAGAGCGACACAGAACCGGATGAGAAACTGACGAATGTAAGTAGCAAGATTGTGTAGAACAGCGCGAAAAAACGACAGGGACGAAGGAAGGCGACAAGAGAGACGATCTTCCTTCGTCCCTGTCGTTGTTTTCGCGCTGTTCTACACAATGGATTACCAACATGCCCAAGCTTCTGTTTTAAGTAGCAAGAGTTGGCACTCTTAAAAATTTAACCTAACTCACACCTTCATCTTAGCAAATAGCAAAAAAAAAAGGCCAATGCAGACTTATGGAAAGAAACTTGCATCTTCTGTCTTCTTGGTGAACAGGTGTGGCCGATTTTGTGCCGGTGAGACTCACAGCGGGTGGCACTTTCACAATGCCAATGTACGAGCCCTTCAGCAATGTCATTGCCCGAGCAGCCCAGTGGTGTGCCCAGCAAGGTTATCTGCGTTTCTGCAATGCCCAGTCCCTCGAAGTAAAGCTTAAGTCAGGTGAGGAGAGTACCTTTGACCTGCACTACATTGGTTGAATTTTGGTTTGGTCACACTAGCCAATGCTTGCATGCTGAGACTACCTTCACAAGTCACTGTGCAGTGTTTAGTTTTTTATATAGAAAATGGCAGTGACGGATGTTTATCATTGGAGCAGTGCTTGCAGCAAGCATATCTGTGTGTCACTAAGTTCAAATCACATTTTGCTGCAAACTGGCTGGAGTCGCACAGACGTGCTCTTGATTTTTGTCAAAAAGGTACCAGTAGTATAGTATCCTGTACTTGCGGACAGCTTTTTGTGGCTCTGCAGTAGAAGCTATGGCAAGAAAGGGAAGGAGACATACCTTTTTCTCCTTGCCATGGCACGTATTGTTAGGAGTTGGGGTTAGAGAATGAGTTAGTGCATTCTCCATGGGACAGGGACAAAAGCCCGTCACCTTCCTTTTCTTGCCAAGTCTTCGCTGCAGAGACATAAAATGTTATCCGCGTGCATAATGTCAAGAATGTGCTTTGACCTGCGGAGGGCAAGCAACAACTCGGTCTGCAGTGTGCACAGTTGCAACGACGCATGTCGTGGGGCTGACTGGAGGTCAAGAGCAAATGCATTGAAAAAAATGGCGTCTTATGGTGTGCAGTTGCCACAGCTTGTAGTGCACACCTGACAGTATGTGTGCTTTAGCAAACAAAGTGACGAGTTTATCTGCATTTTTAAATGGCCCTGCATTAACCTCTTTATTTTCATGCTGTTATTATTGTGTTATTGTACTTACGACATGTTTTAAATGTGCTTGTGCTGTTGTGAACTGCTGGTCTGTTCTGTCTAGCAGAAATTTTGCTCTTTTCCTTGTCTGTTCAAGGGCGTATTTTTGTTGGGAGGATGGGCTGGAAGTTACTGTGAAAAATCATGCTGAAGCCCCCTTTTTTCACGAAAGAAATAAAAAATAATGCATTGCTAAAAAAAGATGCCCCACTTTCTTTCTTCCTCCTAGAGCAACTCATAAATTCACCCGTGTGTTTGTCTGTATACTATATAAGGCATCACCAACTTGTCCAAATTACAGCCCTAGTAGGGGTGGAAATGCCCATGCTCACTCACTGCGGGAAGTAAGAATGGCTCTCATCATCCTCCCCTTCTCATTAGATCCAAATCATACTGCCTTCCTTGACACTGCAAGCAGCCGCACCGTGGTGGACACACAACGCATGTCGTACATGGAGCATGCCAAGGCGGTTACCTATTACGCGCGTGTGTTGCGGGTGGCCTACAGCAAGGAGCCTGCACCTCTGGATGGTCTGCCCCCATCACCACCCCTGTCGTTGCACTGCAAGACATTCATGCCACTGCCGCTGTCACAAGGCACCTTCACGCCCGAGTTTGAGGGCTTGTCGGCCACCAAGAAGCGCGTCGAGGCATGGATGAGGGCCACTGGTTTGTCCTTCTCTTGTCTCATCCTTTTCGTAGCGCTCGTTCTTTGTCATGGCACTGTGAATCCTGAACTGCCATGATGTGCTATTACTATGCCTACAACAGTGCTTCATATAAAATGGCTTACAGCTGATCACAGGGTGTCAGTATGCAAGAACTGGCCTCTGTGCCTTCTCTGCACTGCACAAAAACAGCAGAAGTTTGGACTATTTCTGTCTTCCATCACTGTGCATTTTATGCAACTGGTATGTGAAAATGTATGCCTACTTTAACGGGACATACTCCTCAATAACTTTATTTCCCTAATATATAAAGATAGGTGAATAAAATTTACCATTTTTATTCAAACCTAAGTATTCCCATTTTTTCACAAACGCAATTACCAAATGGGAGGAGTGATGCCTAGATCCGAAAAGTAGAAAATACATTAGAACTTCGTCGATACATTCTCGTTTCATACGATTTCCCGTTTCATATGGCCAAAATCGCAGGCAGTAAAACATCTCCCATAAAGTTACATTATTTTTATCCTGGTTAATACATTCCTGGATTTATCCAGGAATGATTTCCCGGTTACTGCCTTTGAAATTTCGACAAATTGTGGTCACACAATACATTTGCAATCAACTCGCGAAATTAAAAACTGATCAGTGGCATCCCCTGCTATAGCTACTTTTCTGCAGTTCCTTACGTGCAGCGGGGCAAAGCATCAAAGAGACGAGTCAACATATGAGGCGCTCGTTCTCGCTGAAACATGACTTCATGAGAAGGAAGGCGGTTACTTTTTGTGGTGCTTCAGGAGCATAGAGGCAAACCATGTGACAACTACAACTATTAGCAGAACCGAAAACTGGGCGAGTTGGTGAACGTTCAACATTATGTACAGCGCGAAAAACGAAGACAGGGGAAGAAACACGCAAACAAACAGTTGATAGTCATCGCTTGTTTGTTTGCGTGTTTCTTCCCCTGTCTTTGTTTTTCGCGTTGTACATAATGTTGAACAACTATTAGCTTGCATACGAGTGGGTCGGGTCTGGGGTACGCAGCATAAGCAAAAATGCGGCGCCTGTAAGCCATTGTGATGGCTTCTCTACATGCCACTAGTGTAAGGGGGCGAAGCATCTAGAAACACCTAAGGAAGCGATCCTGGTTTGGAATTATCGTCGAAGAACTGAATCTGTTCCTAAATCTCTCCAGCCCTTAGGACAACGCAAATACGAACTGAATTCTGTGAAAGCTTAAAAAGGAGTTGAGCATACTTAATGTCTATAAATGCTAGTCTACACTTTTATGCCGTGAAAGCCTGAATTTTGAATTCCATTGTACCTCATTCAGCAATTAAATTTTTTCTAAAGCAGGCAGTTCGGAGTGTATGCTTTCCTGGATAATACGCTTTCCCCCGTATTTTTCCCCCTCTTGTTTTCGCGGTGATATCTTCACGAGACGGGTGTGAGAAATAGCATTTTGTTTGATAAACATCTTCAGTAAACGCGATAAGAGTTTGCTCGAACTTCTAGCTATAGCAGCTTTCTCCAAACTCATTCTGATATCTGTTACGGCTGTCAAACAAATCATCGCGGGCCCTAAATGCCTGTAAAACGTGCCAAGCTCCGGTGAATGACCACCCATTCCAGGTCCACGTCACAACACGCTGATAGAGTTATTGAGGTCGCTTTAGGCCGGCTTTTGACATTCTCTGCGACCAGCTGTCAGGTTGTATCAGAACGCAGCAAGACAAGAAGGGGGAGATCGCACCGCGGAGGCCGCGCCGCCTTGCGACTTCGATGGCTCCGGCTCGACGCCTTAATGAGCAAGTGCGCTGGCAGCCTTGTCTACGCGTTCATCCTCGCAAAGAAGGAGTGCTTAGAATCACATACAGATTTTTTTTTTTTCAAAAATGTTTTTGTGAAATTGGTGGGGGAAGGGGATGCTTAGTATTGCAAAAATATGGTGATATGTAGGAGTGTGCAAAATTGAAATTTTCTAATATGAATTGAATATGAATATGGGGTGAAAGAAAGGTGTTAGGCAAGGAAACACGATCTCTCCAGTACTATTCACAGCTTGCTTAGAAGAATTATTCAGAAACTTGGAATGGAAGCAGTTAGGGATAAGGGTAGATAGAGAATACCTCAATAATCTGCGATTTGCTGATGACATTGCCTTGCTAAGTAACTCGGGGGATGAACTGCAAATAATGATTGATGACCTAGACAGGAAAAGTAGAAAGGTAGGCTTGAAAATCAATATGCAGAAGACTAAGGTAATGTTCAGCAGCCTCGGGAAGGAACAGCAGTTTACGTTAGGTAGCGAAGCACTGGAAGTAGTAGACGAATATGTCTACTTAGGACAGGTAGTAACCGCAGATCCGGACTAAGAAAAGGAAATAACAAGAAGGATATAAGACTGGGATGGAGCGCATTTGGCAAGCACTCGCAGATTATGACTAGCAGCTTACCGGTATCGCTCAAGAGGAAAGTATACAACAGTTGCATCTTACCTGTACTCACCTATGGGGCTGAAACGTGGAGGCTGTAAAGAATATATAAAGAAAAAGAAGAACCGACAATCCCGTAGCTCGACTTCAGAAACGAAAAAGGGCCATTAATCTGAGCACAAAGCAGAGAAGAAATGCCGAGCTCTTGCTCCCAAAAGAGCAGCCAGCAAAAGTCAGCGCGTTCCTCGGTTTCAAGTTACAAACCGAAGACGGCATGGTCCACTTTCCCGGAACGACCGGGTAACGCGCGATTGGAAACAAGGGTCGGCGTGGCACCCCGCTGAGGAGAAGGAGGGGCTTGGGCCGGCGACAAGGAGGCTGTGCGCACGTGTGGGGTGCAAGTGCTGCTGGGAACGACTGGCCGAGAGAGAGAAAAGGGGACGAGACAGTGTGGAACGCACCCTTCGTGGGAGAAAGACGTGTGTAAACTTTGCTGAATATATCCAGTGTTTTTGTTACCGTTAAAGAGTTTTTGTCCGCGTGTGATTTCTTCACTTTTATTCGAATGCCCTAAAGTTCAAAGTTGTAGTAACAAAGTTCAGTCTAGTATCAAATCAGCAACTACTACATGGTGCCGAAACCCGGGATGAGAAGATAGTGGCGAAATCCGAAAAGACCACGATGGACCAAAATGGAAAAGCTCAAAGCGAAGAGGCGAAGTCGACGAGGCCACAACAGCACTGCCGACAGCCAACGTCCAACAGTTGACAGCTCTGCTTCACAGACTGGAAGTCAGCAATGATGAGCTGCGGAAGATCATCGACGAGTTAGAGAACTATCTACCGGAGAAAGCATTTGAGACCGAGTTTACAGAAAGCGTCGAATACGACGACCGGGCCATAAACCTCATCGGCCAACTGAGGGCTCGGATCGCGGCTTCACAACAGACTGCGTCTGAACAGAACGCCGAATCGACGCAAGCGTCCGTGCTGACGCCCAGACTCACTGCAATCAGGCTTCCGAAGCTGCAGCTCCAGTCTTTCAATGGTGAGCTTGCCAACTGGCAGTCTTTTTGGGAATGTTTCCGCGAAGCGGTGCATGATAATCAGGCCCTGTCCAAAGCGGAGAAATTTAATTACTTAAAGAGCCTCCTCACTGGGCCTGCCGCATCGGCAGTAAAAGGATTGCACGCAACTGAGGCCTGCTATGACGACGCGGTACAGATACTGCAGCGCCATTTCGGCGACAATGGGCCAATCGAACAAGAACACATGACCAAATTAAGGATGCTACCTCCAGTGTTGTCATCAGGAGATGTCAGAGGACCCCTCCGGCTCTACGATCATGTTCAAGCCCACATTTGTGGGTTAACGGCCCTTGGAGTGACCAAGCATGCTTACTGTGCAATGCTTTGCGATATTATCCTGACGGCGCTGCCGCGAGACATGATGTTGGAGTTTCACAGCCTGGCAAGCTGAGCGACCAAGACAGATGTATTGTCGCCGCCCGATATAGTCCCGCATCACCAGCGCAGCAGTCCTCCGCCTCGACGCAGGCAGCAGACAGATCAGAGAGAAGGCTAGGAGGTACTACATTTTCTGCTGGTAGAAACAGAGTGTCGAGAGCGATGTAGGCAAGGTCCCGCCTTTGAGAAGCCTTCTTACAAGGAAAACCTCGGCAAACGCGCCAGGCAGCTGACTCCGAGTGCCGCTGTTATTTATGCGCAAGCAGGCAAAACAGAGAAATGCGCATTTTGCGATTCGAACAGGCACGGCACAGAGATCTGCATGGCTGCACTGACGAAAAAAGGAAAAGTCGAAAAACTTGCCAGGACGAAAAGGTGCTTTCGATGCACAAGGTGGGGACACCAAGCAAAAGACTGCAGGCGAAAGATAAAATGCGGGAATTGCGAGAAAAGGCACGCTACCTCAGTGTGTAACCCCAATTGGGCAGCGATCAAAACTGACGTGACAACAGAAGTCACTGCCACTAGTGTGCATGCAGAAGCCAAAACAGAAGAAACGCAAGAGACGGCACTGCAGACTTTCCATGCCTTTGCTTAGGGGAGCACCAAATACGGCTACATCCGGGGCGTCATGGACGGTGGAAGTCAAAAAACGTTAATTCAAGCAGATATATCAAAAACACTTGATTTGAAGGTTTTAGGAAAGGCTGACTTCTACTTAAACACCTTAGGGACTGCGGCCACACAAGTCCAAAGCTGCCGGCTGGTAGAAATTCGCCTTCGGAGCCAATACGGAGATCACGAAATAGCAATAGAAGCTATTGATGTGCCCTTCATATGCAAGGACGTCAGGTGCCCACAGATCACAGTTTTGTGCAAAAGATGGAATATCGAGGAGCGCTGCTCGCAGACAGACTGATCCATCCGGACATGTCTTCAGTGCCAGGTATTGGATTACTAATTGGAGCCGACCACATTTGGAAATTTCAAACGGGAGAGGTGCAAAGATGCAACGAAAATGAAGGATTAGCAGCAGTGAATACAAAGTTTGGTTGGACGATTCAGGGACGATTCAGGCGTCGGCAAGAATATTCGACCCCTTGAGCCTCGTCGCACCGTTTGTGGTGCGAGCAAAGATCCTTTTTCAAAGGCTATGGCAGAGAGGTATTGAGTGGGACGACCAATTACCGAGCGACTTGGAAGCAGACTGGAGAAGTTAGTGTTTAGACCTCGCCAATCTGAGACAACTCTCCTTCCCACGTTGCATCCTACAGAACGACCACATTTCCGGGCAGCTCCACATTTTTTGCGACGCAAGTCCGACGGCCTACGGGTGCTGTGTTGTCTTTCGTTGTCTTCTCCGCATTGGAGAAGACAACAAAACGGTGAGCGTCAACCTCATCCTTGCCAAGTCACGCGTGGCGCCTCTTAAGGCCTTGTCGCTGCCTCGGTTGGAGCTGATGTCGGCTGTAATTGGATCACGCATGGCCACCTACTTTCAAGGAGCAATTGATCACCAAATGAATGTATTCTATTGGACTGACTCGATGATTATGCTCCTATATCCCTTGGAAACGCGCATAAAATGAGTTGCACTCATTTTGGGGGGGGGGGGGGGGGTGTAAAAAATATATAAAGAAAAAGAAGAACCGACATTCCCGTAGCTCGACTTCAGAAACGAAAAAGGGCCATTAATCTGAGCACAAAGCAGAGAAGAAATGCCGAGCTCTTGCTCCCAAAAGAGCAGCCAGCAAAAGTGAGCGGGTTGCTAGGTTTCAAGTTACAAACCGAAGACGGCATGGTCCACTTTCCCGGAACGACCGGGGAACGCGCGATTGGAAACAAGGGTCAGCGTGGCACTCCGCTGAGGAGACGGAGGGGCCTGGGCCGGCGACGAGGAGGCTGTGGGCACGTGCGGGGTGCAAGTGCTGCTGGAAACAACTGGCCGAGAGAGAGGAGAGGGACGAGACAGTGTGGAACGCACCCTTCGTCGGAGAAAGACGCGTGTAAACTTTGCTGAATATATCCAGTGTTTTTGTTACCGTTAAAGAGTTTTTGTCCGCGTGTGATTTCTTCACTTTTATTCGAATCCCCTAAAGTTCAAAGTTGTAGTAACAAAGTTCAGTCTAATATCAAATCAACAACTACTACAGAGGCTAACCAAGAGAGTTCTACTTAAGTTGAGGACAACCCAGAGGGCTATGGAACGAAAAATGGTAGGGATAACGTTGAGAGATAGGAAACTTGCAGATTCGGTCAGAGAAATAACTGAAGTCACTGACATTCTAATGGAAATCAAGAAGAACTGGGCATGGGCAGGGCATGTAGTATGAAGAAAAGATAACTGATGTTTGCTTAGGGCAACAAACTGGATTCCAACAGAAATAAACCGCAGCATGGGGCGGCAAAAAATTAGGTGGGTGGATGAGGTTAAGAAGTTCGCAGGGGTCAAGTGGATGCAGCTCACACAGGATCGGGTTAATTGGAAGAATATGGGAGAGGCCTTTGCCCTGCAGTGGGTATAGTCAGGCTGATGATGATGATGATGGGGGCGGAATTGTTGCGTCGTGGATGAGGCGGCTGTCGAGAAGGCGAAACGAGACTCTCGCGTCAGCCGTCCATGTTGAGAAGCCCTTTTATTGACGAAGTGCCGGATATTTATAGGACACAGACTATGTCACAGATAACTACACAATCCACATTCAAAGACAAGCACAGTCACAATCCATGAAACAAACCGAAACAGGACGAAACCGAAACTAGTACAGCATAGATAGAGATGCACGATATCACAAATATGCTTTTGAATATAAAATCATTTACAATATAATGTACATTTTGGAATAATCTCTATCCTAGAAAGATATCTGATCAGTGAAAGAAAATGGAAAATTAAAAAATAGTAAACATTGCCTTGTTTATTTTAGAATTCACATGGTGTTTGCAAATAAGAATTGCACAGAAATCTATACCCTACTGAAAAATCCAGTATAAATTTTATACAGGATTTCATGTACTGGTTTGCTGTATAGGCATGGAGCTGTCATATTGCTGCGGAATACAGCAAACACCCATTAATTCAGCCTTTGAGGGACCAGAAGAAATATTCAAATTAACCGAAAGCTCATATTATCAAGTGGACCTGAAAAACCTGCAAAATAAAATTGGGGGGGGGGGGGGGGGGGGGGGCATGGCTTGAACCTACTTAATTATACAAGTGAAAGATAGTTTTGTATGGCCTAGCAATGTTGTGTACTACACTGTTTGACGGTTTGATTTAGGGCGACACTCAAAGTTCACCTTTTTGAGTATACACATGCTAGCGCCTGTAATACTGCCCTTTCATTCTGTGATTTTAAAAATATGTTTAAAGTTTGTTTTGGAGGAAAGGAAGGTGCAGTATCTGTCTCATGTTTCAGTGGATACCTACACTTAATTTGGTCAAAGGCCTATCACCTTTTCATTCCGTGATTTTTTTCAAATATTTTTTGTTTAAGTTGATTTTGGGGAAGGGATGGTGCATTGTCCGTCATTTGGTCACTCAGACCCGATGAGGTGAATTCCAAAGTCGCACCCCGCGAGAGCTTATGCTGTTTGCATCTGATAGACACCTGCACAATGGTTGTCTGCATTTAAGTGGAAAGGTTTCTCGTCAAGTGCTGCGCTTTGTGTCAGGAAGGGCTACCCAGTGCAATCTGGTAACAGTGGTCCCTTTTCACAAAACACCACTTTTCAAGATTGCTTCACCACCAGTTCACAAGCATTGGGGTGAAACTGCAGCGAATTTGAAAATTTCTGTGTATATCTGCTCATTTTGGAATATATACTCGGAAAATTTTGAATATCAGATTTTTAGTCGAATAGGAATTGAATAACAAAAATATTCTATTTGCTTTTGAAATTTTTAATATTCACAATTCCTTAAGTTATACTGTGATAGTGTGGAATCTTTTCTTTTCAAATATATTTTTTTGGGTTCAATGCTTTTCGCCTTGGTTCAGTGCAATAGTTCAATGCATTCTTTTTTCTAAATGCTACGCATGAGTAAAAATGCACAGAATAGTTTTCTTGCAGCCAGTTTGCACTGTCATTTCGATGAACATTTCTACGAGGCATGTGTGCATTCTTAAGCACATAAGCTGTGGGCCAGAGCCTGCTATGTGCAAGAGTATTAGAGGACGAACATTCTTGCAATGCTGTCCACAATTGCGCTGTGCCCAGACATTCAGATGCACAGGCCAACAGGATCAAAGAAAAATAATGGTATTGCAAACATTGCACACTGCATGAAGCTGAAGATGTTGCTGAAATTAACATTGCAGATGATAACTGCCCTGCAAGTTCTTATTTGCCAGCCATCTGTCACGGTATCTTAGTCATAGCTACAAGTGTTACTGATGGTTTTCTATTGCTTTTAGAGAGAGAATGTTTATGTTTTTGCCAACGAAGAACAAAAAGGGAAATGTGGTTTTTGCAGTGTCACACAAGCACTGAATCTGCCTCGCCAAGCATGTCCTATACTTACGAGGCAGCTAAAAACAGCGCTAACATGAGGAGAGGGATCCTTCATCTCATGTTAGCGCTGTTTTTAGCCACAAGATCATGCACTAACCAGCTCAACTTTCCACCCTGTTAAGAGGCAGCAAGTGGAAAAAAAAAAAAAACTAGTTTCATCGATGTTACCTGAAATTGCAGTGATAGCTATACATGAATGGGGGACATTCTTCAAATAGAATCGCACTGGGTTTGAAATTTGTAATACCCCAAAACTCTCATCTTGATCCGCTTCCCAACTGAAGTACGACATACACCGAAACTCTCATCTTGACCCGATCCTCAAAGAGGGTGTTTCCCAATTCAACCGAAGCTGTAAGTACAGTAAAAGCTCGTTGATTCGAACTTCACGGGACCGGGAAAAAAGTTCGAATTATCGAATGGCCTCGAAAAAACTAACCAAAACCATTTGTATTACGTTAAATGTACGGTATTTAGTTGCGTAACGAACTCACTCGCATAATGAATCCACCCAGCCCCGTTCGTGCCTACGAATCTGAAGAAAAAAATAATAATAAATGCGTCAGTCGTTAGCGCGTCCCTCCGTTTTACGCTTTCACGGTCCACAACAAATTTCTTGGCAGTGCGCCAAGATGCTGCGCAGCGATAACGGCGTGTTTATCTTTTGACTTTAGCTCCGGCAGGGGGGAGAAAATCGAGCTGGGCAAAGTGCCAGCACTTGTCCGGTTGTGCAAGCCTCCTTTTCAGTACGTTCGCTAATGCTGGGGCGGGCGGCGCCGTCTGCTGCCACTCCAATCATCGGTTTCAATTATCGGAACGAACGGTGCTAAAAGCCGGCGTCATGATCGCGGCTGACTCGCGTGCTTCCGTTGACGACTGATGGGTGGAAGGATAGATGACTATCGCAAAAATAAAAAAAAAAGTTTAACCCATAGTGCCCATCCGAGATCATAGCCTTTTATGGGCGTTGGCTGGAACCGCGCCGACAGTACTCATCCCTATTTCCAAATTAACAGGGTTAGAATTAACGAGTATTTAGTTGCGAGCTACGGAGGTTGCACAGAAGAGAGAGCAGGCAGCCGCTGCTGCGCGGCCATGCACTGACCTTGCCGCGGCCGCCGTCCCCTCCCTCCAACGCTGCCGGCCGGCCGCCACACCAGTCATGGTGCCATTTAAGTTTTACCCACTCTTCCACAGTTTTACCTGGTTCCATTGTCTGTCCCCGTTTTGGACGTGCGCAGCCTCTAATTATGCCTACCGATCGCGGAGATGTTTCTTTACTTTTTTTTTTTTTTTGCCGTGTGATGTGCGCCAAGCCGCCTAGACGCGGCGGCGCATAGTTCGAATTATCCGTAGCGGAATCGACTCGCGTTCGAATTAACGGGCTTTTTTATACACAGATCTCTATGGAGCTTGGCCGGACCAAGTAGTGTAGTTCGAATTATCGAGGTTCGAATTAACGAGCTTTCACTGTAATATGTCAGTCTAGGAGTGCATGCACTCGTGTGGCTGGCACATTGGTGAACATTTAAACTGTTGTTGCCACTTGTTCATCAGAGAAGAGGGCAATTAGAGCTCTTTATCCTCCATTCTTGCCTAAAATGATTGAAACATGTTTACAATGACAAGTGGCGCAATTTAATTCTCGAGTGGGTCATGGATTACACACAAAAAATGGCCCACCTATTCTACCTCTTCCGACTGGCCAGTAGAGGAACAGAGAAGAATATTTTCTGTTACAATACACTACAGCAATGTCTGGCATATTAAAAAGAGTGCACGACTCTTCAGCTTAAGAACTCATTACAGAGACATCCACAATGGACAGTCTCCTAGTGATGTTGCTTTCCAATGACATGATGTGCAGGCGCTCGGGTGGTGAGCTGCGAGACAGCGGCCATGCGCCTTTTCACTGGCGGTGAGGGTCATGCGGGTGTCGAGAGCAGCTTCACTTACAACCTTGGCAAGCGCAACGAATACTGGATATTTGTGCTGCGCGTCTACCTGGATGGGGCCTACCAAGAACCACCAGCAGAAATGCTGCCTCCTGTGCCAGAGGTAGCCGACACTGGATGCTGTACTATCATCTGAACTGCATCTATATTGAGCTCTATTTGTTTTTGTTTTCTCGCTCCATGCTTGGCCTGCTTTTGCTCCTTGAGATACTCTGCCATTTTTGCAGGCTGTGCTTGGCATTTTCGGGTGCTTGAACATGTCCTAGTTTAACTAGTCACGAGTTTAACTGGTGTCTTGTGTTGGCTGGTGCATGGTGTGCTCTCGCAAATTTCTGGACGCTTATTCGAGACACTGTGGGCTCACTGCAGACATTCTGTTCTGCAGAATTCACTTATGTTGGTGTCCTTCATGCCAGAAGCCTGGACGTCTTTATGCGCTTGTGCCTGTCTGGTGTTGACGTAGCGTGTCTCATTACACTTAGCAGCTTTTGGCTTTTGAAGGAGTGTGTGCAGGCATTGCGCCTTACCTCGTTGGGCATCCTCATATTAGTGACTGGAGCAGGACCGTCCAGTAAGAGCCCCGTTATCTGCTCATTGTGGATGCCTAATGTTGTGTGATATGCTTGCATAATTGGCTTCTAGCCATATAGTCTGCCATGGTGCTTTTTGAAAAGTCATCTGATGTTCGAGACTGCATGGTGTTATGTTTGGGTTCGCGTGCGCCTGGGTAGCGTACCGCTGCCAGCAGTTATTATGTGCGGCGCGCGGCCCCTCGGTAGCGTTGGACTGGCGGCTCCGTGGACGGCGGACGGCATCAACGGTTCCAGCAAAGACGAGGCGTCTTCTAACGAAACAACCTTTACTGCAACATTATGAAGAAACAGGCAGTGAAGCTGACACGGAGAGATTACAGACACTCTCACACAGCTGGTGTCTAGCGTCGTGCCAACGGCGCGTCAAAGTAGTCTCTATCTCAGCGGAGTCGGCCGCTGCTTTTTATAGTTTTTTCAGTTCACAGGGAAAGGGTAAACCCTCACAGGAAAGGGAGAGCCCAACAAGACTGGGCAAGATGGGATGACTCAATCGCAGGTGGTCCGGTCGCATCTCCTCCACCTCCTGCAGACGGGCAAGGGCGGCGCACTCTCTCACGAGCTCCAGGCTTGGCCGGCGTTTGCACACACACGCACGCACACACATTTGGCGCCTGGCAGGATCACGTTGAGACTCGCCCGCGGGAGGAAGCGTTGCGCGGCTGATGAACGGCGCCGAAATGGCCGATCCGCTCGCGGTTCTGCCTGTTGCTATTCGGTGGCCGCGTCAGCTGTCCCACTTGTCGGTGGGGAAACGTAACAGGCTGCCCCACCGGGGAAGCGAGATCCCGAAGGGCAGGGGACTGCATCCGCTGTCCGGGCGGATCGAGATGTTGCTGCTAGCCGGGTTCATCCGACTCTGTTTCTCTTGAGCCAGTCAGCCTGAAGAATTCCTTGGCAAGTCCGGGTTTCCAAGGCACTCTGCAACTTGTCTTCAGGAGAGATTTCTGACAACCCACAACGTCACAACCACGCTAAAAACTCAACCGGTCAGCCAGCGAGCAGGGCACAATCTTCACTAAGTTATGCCAGACTATTTCTCTCTTATGCCCCCATCTATACTGAAGGGCAGCTCAGCAGCACTTGGAACGCGTTCACAAATTTGAAAATTGCGCTTTCAAAAACGTTCCTTCAAACAAAAATAATGCAATACAATATGTTCAAAATCCTATGCCAGGAAGAAAAACACCAAGAAGTGAAAACTGAGGCTTCTTCTCACGTTATGGGCTTCGACTTAAGCTATCGGCATTACCGTTGAGATCACCCTTTTCACTAATGCTCCGGTTGTCCGTTTCACGGAGCAACCTTGCCTTCCTGTTTCTATGCAAAGAAACACATGAGCGCGAGTCGCTCACCTTTCTAAACAACCTATCCCTTTCCTTACGCTTGGCGCACCAGTCACGCATTTTCTCGGCACGGGCGCATTTGTGCCTTCGGGATAGTTGCTTTCTTTTTCGCGATAGTCTCAACTTGCTCCATTCTTTCTCGCGCCTGCCTTTCCGTTTTTTTCTGCGGCAGCACTGGAACACATGCTTTCTGCTTTCTTTTTGCAATCGTTGGAGTTTTCTCTCCTTACGATGGCAGCATTCTTTCTCGCGCCTGCCCTGCCGCTTTTTTCGGTGGCAGCACTTGAATACTCTAGTCCTACTTTCTTTCGGCGTGAGCTCTGGCAAGCTAGCGGTCAACGTTCTAGCAGTAACCGGAGCTAGTAGGACATCGGTGTCGTCAAAGTGCGGCGCCGCGTCTGCATCGCGGCCAGCAGCGCAGGACTCACTTTCAGTCAAGTCCGAACAGCAACGGCTGACGTCAGTCGCATCAGCCCCCCTTCTAGGCATTTGCTATGGCGGCTCGCCACTCAGTGCGTCGCCTCGCTCAGAGCTAACCGGAGCACGATCAAGCTCCTTCGACAGCTGGGGCGCTTCGGATTGTGTGAGGGCCATGTGTGCCACGTCTGCGTTCGCACTAGGGTTGCTTTCGCGAATACAACCTAGCGTGGTATTGGGGCACGAACGATTCTGACTCTGCTCTGGTCGCTCGCTGTCGCCTTCGCAAGTCTCGCTCTCTACAGCGGACGCGCACTCCTCGTCGGTCTGCCCTGGCTGATCACAACTCGCGGGCTGCGCAGTTTCCCTGATCGGCACTTCGTTTTTCTGCGTGCCCTGCTCTACAACACAGCTGATTTCGGAAACCGCAATTTTGTCATTTCCTAGCTGGTTTCCATCTCCGTCGCGCTCTACACAAGCTTCTGCTTCTGACTCGAGAGGTGGTTCAGTTACTACCAGTTCCCCACACTCATTTGATGGAACTGTATCTCCTACAGCTACTTGGGTCGGCATGCAGTTCACCTCGCTGGACAGCGTCCCTGCGGATTTCTCACCGTTGGAGCCGGCGCTAACCTTCTCAGCTAGTGGCTCGACCAAGGTAACACGATGCTCTTCTGTTCAAGAATCGGTCGGCTCACTACTGCGGTCACATTGCTCGGCCGTTTCCCCAAGCTGTTTCTCGCACTCCGGTGCAAGTTCGATTTGCTCCGGAACTTCGGCACTGTCTAGCCATTCGCTTACAGCGGCTTTCAACTGATAGGCCAAATCAAAGTATGCCGTGTTACGATGTTTCTCGCTCTCATATCTTTTCCGAAGATCCTGAGGCGTTATCCGATATCGTATCAGCAATGACTCTTTTAGTTCATCTTAATTTTTCAAGCGGTCGCCAACCAATCGCTTGATTTCTTCCGACGCTTCAGCGGAGAGAAGAGCTACCAACTTCTGCGCCCAGCTATCTCGCTCGAAGTGTTTACTTCTACAGACATTCTCAAAGTCTGCCAAATACTCGGCCACATCCTCGGCAATGAGGAACGGTGGCGGACCATCTCGCGGCATTGAACCGTTACACTGAATGGCCTTGCAAGCTTTAATCCTTTCCACGCTCATTCTATGTGCTGATATCTCCAGCTGCATCAGTTTCCTTACGCGGGCGACCTCTTTCTCGAAACGTTCCCTACGTTCACGCATCTCTTTCTCGTGACGTTCCCTGCGTTCACGCATCTTTCTCGTGACGTTCTCTACGTTCATGTTCCTCTTTCTCTTGACGTTCACGTTCCTCTTTCTCGTGACGTTCGTCAATGATCTCACGGCATTCCGAAAGCTCGTCATCTTCAGCTTCCAACGCAAGAATAGCCTTTAACACTTCTGGTTTTCTGAGTTTGTCTGACAAATCCAGACCCAACTCCTCCGCAAGCTCCAGCAATTTCAGTTTGCGCAACGACTTCAAATCCAAACCCATGGCTGTTCCGAATGCTGCCTTCTCTACTGCCCACTATTGCCTTGCTGCACTTAACCCAGCAACGACAACACAATTACCAGCTCTGTTCTCTACTTAACAAAAGCCTGGCAAAACTCAGTAGAAGAAAGTCCCGCACTCACCAAACCTCGCAGCCAAGAATCCAACGCAGTCGTTCCGCTGCAGGCAACCAGTCATCACACAGGGCTCTTTGCACTGCTCCCGACTTTGCGCTGAGCTGCTTTGATTCACGGGTCACGCCTGGGACATCTCCGCTCTTCCCACCAGATGTTGCACCTCGGTCAGGCCTGGCTCGTTTCACCGACCACGGTCACTGCTTGGTCGTCCTCGTCCTTCCGCTGTTCACCAATTGCTGGACGACGGTGTCGCTTTGCTCGTCTGACTCGTCCTTCCGACCACGGACCACGGTTATGGCTTGGTCGTCGTCGTCCCACCGCTGCCTACCAGTTATTAGGTTTGGGTCGTGAGTGCCTGAGTAGCGTACCGCTGCCAGCAGTTATTACGTGCGGCGCGCGGCCCCTCGGTAGCGTTGGCCTGGCGGCTCCGTGGACGGCATCAACGGTTCCAGCAAAGACGAGACATCTTCTAACGAAACAACCTTTACTGCAACATTATGAAGAAACGGGCAGTGAAGCTGACCCGGAGAGATTACAGACACTCTCACACAGCTGGTGTCTAGCGTCGTGCCAACGGCGCGTCAAAGTAGTCTCTATCTCAGCGGAGTCGGCCGCTGCTTTTTATAGTTTTTCCAGTTCACAGGGAAAGGGTAAACCCTCACAGGAAAGGGAGAGCCCGACAAGACTAGGCAAGATGGGATGACTCAATCGCAGGTGGTCCGGTCGCATCTCCTCCACCTCCTGCAGACGGGCGAGGGCGGCGCACTCTCTCACGAGCTCCAGGCTTGGCCGGCGTTTGCACACACACGCACGCACGCACATTTGGCGCGTGGCAGGATCACGTTGAGACTCGCCCGCGGGAGGAAGCGTTGCGCGGCTGATGAACGGCGCCGAAATGGCCGATCCGCTCGCGGTTCTGCCTGTTGCTATTTGGTGGCCGCGTCAGCTGTCCCACTTGTCGGTGGGGAAACGTAACAATGGCCTGTCCTGTGCATGCCTAATGTGGAAGCACAGGTCAGAAGCGCTGTGGTTTCGCATTATGCCAATAAAGGGAGCATTTTTGTGGCTGGGACTGTCTTATCAAACATGTTTACATGCATATTAATGCTCTGTGTGCCTTTCATGTGCTGTTTTAGCAAATTTATTCGCTGCTGCAGTTATACTGCTTTGTAAAAGGTCTTAAAATTGGCTTCTGTATCACAAGCTTTGGAGCTTGTTAGCAGTTATCAACCAAACATATTTTTTGCTCTTTTAGCTAAACTTTTCTCACAGGCTAGCTATTTGCATTGTCTGTGCTTGCGTGAAGAGTGCTTTTTTGGTTTGAAGTGAACTGAAGTTAATTAGGAGGGAATTTAGAGTGAATACTGATTTTTAAAAAATAATTTTGAAGTGGATATTTTAAATACTTCTAGTGCTAAAAAGAGGCTGAATGGCACAATAGGGATTTTCGAATTTCTGTATTTTTCTAACACGGTTGTAGGGATATGAGAGGGCCTTTGCCCTGCAGTGGGTGTAGTCAGGCTGCTGGTGGTGCTAATTTTCTAATGTGCAAGGCCATTATAATAAAAAAAGTGCATTGGACCTTTCCTACACTGATTTAAGCTGTGTGAAACTTTTGCAAAATTGTCATGGGAAGTTTGGGAAATCTGCCTGCAGATGGAGCTGACATATTGGTGGGGTTAAAAATTAAGGACGTTAAAGTAGCAAACCGCTGGAATGGAAAGAGGAAGCCATTGAACAACGACGGGCTGCTTCAAGGAAACACTGAGAAGCAAAGAAAGTACAGGTATCTCAGGAGGAAATCAATCAAAAATGGGAATCATATCAACAAAAGAAACTTGATGTACAGGCCCTCATCCAAAGTCAAATAAAGCAGTCCACCGATCGCTGGATAGCTGACATGCACGATGCCTCTAGAGGCAGACCAAGAAAGTTTTGGAACCATATAAGCTGGCTAGGTAAAAAGAATCAAAGAAAGCAGGGCCTGATTCAAGATAACGAGGGAAATTGTTTAAATGGAGACAACGCAGTGAACTACATTATATCAGTTATAGCCGAGTCATTTAAGAGCGACGATAGGGTAATCTTCGCAAATCAGGAAGCAACACAGGATAGCAGAATACAAAGCAGCTTAGAACTGACTAATCTAAACTGGAAAAGGGCAGAAAAAATATTCCTAAAAACACATCTACAGGAATAGATGGAATTCCGATCAAGCTGATTAATGAACTTGATCCAAGAAGTAAGGAAACGTTGTTAAAAGCTTTGCAAACAGTCATAACGAATAAGCAAATTCCGGACAGCTGGGCCATAACGAATAAGCAAATTCCGGACAGCTGGTGGCAGAGTAAAATGAATTTGATTTGTAAAGGGAAAGGAGAAAGGATGCACACAAAATCCTACAGGCCGATTACCATAACATCTGTTATGTACAGATTGGCCATGCAGGGGTTGAAATTAAAGGTGCAAGCATGGGTAGAAAGTAACAAGATACTCGGAGAACTTCAGAACGGCTTTAGAAATTGTAGGCGCTTAGATGATAGCCTGTTCGTGCTTACCCAATGCATCGAAATATCTAGAGTGGAAAATAGACCTTTGTATTTGGCCTTCCTGGACATAAACGGGGCGTACGACAACGTAAGCAGGGAACTCCTGTGGAACATATTAAAAGAAGAAGGTATCGGTTATGAGATAATAGAGTTCCTACAGGAAATATACCGGGATAACAAAGTAGAAATTACATGAGAAGGAATAAGAAGTACGGAAGCTGTCAAGGTATCATCGTCATCATCATCATCAGCCTGACTATACCCACTGCAGGGCGAAGGCCTCTCCCATATTTCTCCACTTAACCCGGTTCTGTGCTAGCTGCATCCGCTTGACCCCTGCGAACTTATTAATCTCATCTGCCCACCTAACTTTCTGCTACGGTGGCTAGATGGGTAGGTGTGCCGACCGGCAGGGCACAAAGCGTAGTTCCGCGTGCCTCCGCTTCATGACGACGAAAATGGCGCTGCTGTTCTCCGCCCGGTGCTCACCGGCGGATCGTCTGCTACTTGTCGCAATCGCATCGCGCGTTTTGTTAACATCATTTTTGTTTAAAAACATTACTTACTATTTGCGTTATCAGTCAAAATAGTAGCTGAAACTGAGACTTTTGCGGTCTGGCATTGAAACAATAAACAGACGACACTAGCTACCTGTTTTCTCGTCTGTTTGCTGTCTGTCATCGTCCACATGCAAGAGCCGTAGCGGAGCAGGTGCTGTGCTTTTTGTGAGAAGTGATCGGAATGAAGACCATAAAGGACACAACTTGTTTCGCACCCTTCTGCAAATCCGGCTACAAGTCATGGAGAAAAGGACTGAAAGTCTCGCTGTTTTCGGCGCCGCGGGATCCCGAACTGTTCAAAAGGTGGGAGCTTGCTCTTCATCGTGCCGACAAGAGGTTTCAGCCACACTCCGTTGTGTGTGAGCGGCATTTTGACCAAGAGTGCATCGAACGGGATTACAAATATATGATAGAAGGCAACGTTGTTAGCCTCCCACGTTCTCACCCACGATTGACGAAAGATGCCGTGCCTTCTGCCCTGCCCGATGCTCCTGCTTACCTGTCAAGAAAGGTGACCGCGAAACGAAAGACGAAGAATTCCACAGGCTGCCGCCCAACCAAGGCTGCCAGAAATGACAGCCACGACCTTGAGACAGTGCCGGACGATCCAGTACCTTCAAGCTCCAGTGAAGGTATCTGATCTCTACGTCTGTAACCGAAGTGTCACCTCATCCGGTTGACATTGACTTCACTACCTGCACGGTATCCCACAGTGGCTGGACACATCACTCTATTGAAGATTCTGGCGCCTCTGCGTTCTCGATTTGCAGAAAAAGCGGACAGAGCATCGTTCTGATGAAAGTAATACTCCTGGAGCACTGTGCGTCAAAACTGCGAGCCACCGTGTCCGTGCAAGGCGCCGTAACACAGAAGCTGAATTTGGAAACTCGTGAACAGGTTGGGGACCTTTTGGCTGACGTGGATGCCATGATTCCATGTCAGGGCATAAAATGCAATGACCAACTTGACACCGTCCTCGCGAAATCCAAGAATATAAGAATCCACAGAAACACAACATTCAGCTCCAAATGCGTCGGCATCGCCACAAGTCAAGGAGACTCCTGTTTGCATTGCCGATACGCAAAAAAGTTGCTGCTAAATCAGCTGTCGTACAAAAGAAATGACCGGAGGTCGAGGGAGCGTGAAAAGAAGAGAAAGCTTGTAACCGCAAAGTTCAAGAGACTGAAGCGAAATATGTTTACTCTTGAGACAAAACTGGAAGAGATGAGGAGGAAGAATTCAAAACTAGAAAGCTGCGCGCTCATGTCAAGAATAGAAAATTTGCCAGTAAGACAACAGTCACAAGTCATGGCCTGTTTATATGCTTCAAAGCGGAAAAGCACGAAGGGTTTTAAGTACCAGCGCGAGTGGCTGTTCGAATGCTTGATAATGCGGATGAGGAGCAAACGGCTTTATGAGCACCTGCGCAAGGAGAAGATCATGCTGCTGCCCGGCAGAACGCGTCTCCAACGGTACCTGTGCGGATTTCGAAGCGGATTCGGCTTCAACAAACGGGTGTTTGCTGCCTTGAAGGAAAAATGCATATGCATGACGGAGCAGCAACGTCATGGTGGCATTATGATGGATGAAATTAAACTTTCTGAGAGCCTGATGGTCAGTCACTACGGAAAAGTGAACGGTTTGGTGGACCTAGAAAAATTTTCATCTAGCTCCAGCTCAGAATTGGCGGATCACGCCCTAGTTGTTCTCTTCCAACCATTCACGGGAAAGTGGCACCAGGTGCTTGGCGTTTTCGCCTCGAAGGGGAACGTGAAAGCTGATGTGCTAGCAAAAATTACGGTGGAGGGTGTGATAATGGCAGAAAAACGCCTCACTTTTTGTGGATTTCATAACAACAGACACTGCTAGCTGGAATCGTTCCATGTGGCGTATTTTTGGAATTTCTGGGAAAGCAGGACAAGCTGTCTGCAAGTCGCCGCACCCTGTGGACAAGAACCGCTCCTTGCACTTCGTCTCCGATTTTCCCCATTTGGTGAAGAATGTAAGAAACAGCTTGCTCCAGCACCCTTTAACAACTCCTCAGGGCGTGGCATCCATCAGTCACGTTGATGCCGCATGGCAGCTAGATCAACGTAGCCATGTCGGCTTGAAGGCAATGCCCAGGGTGCACAAAGCTGTTGTAAGGCCAGACACATTCGAGAAGATGCGCGTAAATTATGCGTGTGGTTTTTTCACGTATAGACAGCAGATTGAGCACAACCACGGTTCAGTTCACGCGACTGATGAACTTGTCAAATTGATGCAGGAGATCATCAGCATCATGACTTCAATATTTCCAGCTGCCGCCCCCCGCCCGAACTCTGCGAAAACTCGGCGACTTCGTGACTTCCTCACCTATCTTGATGAGTGGCAACGCTGTGCTCAGGAGGAGGGATTCTTATCAGGGAGCACTGCAGAAGGCCTCCGAGTCACGCTGTCGAGCACTCTTTCCCTCTTGGATTATCTGTCGTCCAAAATAGGCTACAGGTACTTAATGACCGCCAGACTAAGCCAAGACATCTTGGAGCAACTGTTTGGGGTTTTGCGACAAATGACAGGAAGTAACGACCATCCAACCCCCGTTCAGTTCTTGATCTCCATAAACACTCTGGAGTTCATGAACTTGGCCAAGTCACCTGATCATGGGAATGTTTCACCCGGTCTACTAAGCAGCTTGCTTGATGTCATAGCAAAAGTAGAGACCCAGCAGAGGTATGTGGACGACTTACTGGACATAGGGAATGTGCAGGCGGCACACGAAATGCTCAGCGCTTGCCAGTTTGACAACGGCCACAGCAGCCTGGCGGTAGGAAAAAGTGATTCGCGGCTGATTTTCTATTTGGCAGGATACGTGGCACGAACGTTTCTTTCAAAGACTAAATGTGCCGATTGTGCCACTGTTTTGCTGGCATCGCCAGAAGCTCCCCTTCCGCCTGTGGCCGCTCTCACAGCCCACGTAAGCATGGGGAACTTAATATTCCCATCTGATTCTTTGAACAGTCTCGTGACATCTCTCGAGGAGACTTTCAGTCACTGCTTCACAGTCACTGAACTGAGGCGAGAAAGTCTCGCAGACTTCGCCTCTTTTCTGCAGCTCAAACCTCCGCCTATGATCGGTTGTGAGGAGCATAAGATTGAGATCACTAACAGCTTCTCAAGTTTTACTCTATCATGCGCCTCCACTTCTTGGTCAAGAGCAAGAACCTGGCCCGTGAAAACGCGCGAAAAAAAAGAAAACACTTGAAATTGAGAAACGTGCTTTGAACGCATAGGCATGATTTTGGGGTGTGTTACTTCACTGACTCAAAAACACTAATGTGTGCATGTCATTTATTGCACTTTCAAAAGTTCAGCTAGAAGATACCGTTTTGCAATACAAGCTTATGCACTCGTTTTATTTTATTTATTCGCAAGGTCTGCTTACGCCCATGCACACGCATAAATCACAGCTGAGGACTGTGTTAATATATATTCGCGTTGCCTTGTGATGGCGTGGAACATTTAATGAAAAAAAAATTAAGAACGAGGAAGTGACATAAGTGTTTGGAGTTCCTTGCCTGAAAAATCAGGAACGCAGCAAACACGCTGTATGTAAAAAAACAGCCTTAAACTCGGCTCCCCTGCCTTTGTAATAGGTTTACATCCCTTCCCTATTCCCGTAAGACAGCTTGTTCGCAATAAACTCATTTGCACTTGGAAAAAAGTGAAGCGAGTCGCTTTCTGTCATGCGTGGCGACGGCCGGAGCAAACGGTCATGAACCGGGCTTTCGCTGGTGGCGCCACTGCGGCGTCATGAAGAAAAGGCACGCGTTACCCCTGCCGGTCGGCACACCTACCCATCTAGACATCGTACTTTCTGCCACCCCCTGCTACGCTTTCCTTCTCTTGGAATCCAGTTTGTTACCCTAAGCGACCATCGGTTATCCTCTCTTCGCACTACATGTCCTGCCTATGCCCATTTCTTCTTCTTAATTTCCACTAGAATGTCAGTAACTTGAGTTATTTTTCTGACCCACTCTGCACGCTTCCTATATCTTAATGTTACCCCCACCATTTTTCATTCCATAGCCCTCTGGGTTGTCCTCAACTTAAGTAGAACCCTCTTGGTTAGCCTCCACGTTTCAGCCCCATAGGTGAGTATACAGGTAAGATGCAATTGTTGTATACTTTCCTCTTGAGCGATACCGGTAAGCTGCTAGTCATAATCTGCGAGGCCAAATGCGCTCCATCCCAATCTTATTCTTCTTAATATTTCCTTTTCATGGTCCGGATCTGTGGTTACTACCTGTCCTAAGTAGACATATTCGCCTACTACTTCCAGTACTTCGCTACCTAATGTAAACTGCTGTTCCTTCCCGAGGCTGTTGAACATTACTTTAGTCTTCTGCATATTGATTTTCAAGCCTACCTTTCTACTTTTCCTATCTAGGTCATCAATGATTATTTGCAGTTCATCCCCCGAGTTGCTTAGCAAGGCAATGTCATTAGCAAATCGCAGATTACTGAGGTATTCTCCATCTACCCTTATCCCTAACTGCTCCCATTCCACGTCTCTGAATACTTCCTCTAAGCAAGCTGTGAATAGTACTGGGGAGATTGTGTCTCCCTGAATAACACCTTTCTTTATGAGAATTTTGTTACTTTCTTTATGCAGAACTATGGTTGCTGTGCAGCCACTATATATATCTTCCAGCACTTTCACGTACGGCTCGTCTACCCCCTGATTTCGCAATGCCTGCATCACCGCCGAGGTTTCAACTGAGTCAAATGCTTTTTCGTAATCAATGAATGCTATGTATAAGGGCTGGTTATATTCCGAACATTTTTCTATCACCTGATTGATGGTATGGATATGATCGATAGTAGAGTACCGTTTCCGAAAATCTGCTTGATCCTTTGCATGATTGCAGTCTAAGGTTGTCCTGATTCTATTAGCGATTACCTTAGTAAATACCATATACGTAACAGACAGTAAGCTGATTGGTCAGTAATTTTTAAGGTCCTTAGAGTCCCCTTTCTTATGAATGAGGATACTGTTTGCATTCTTTTATGGTTCCGGTACCGTCAATAACTGCGTATACAAGGTGGCCAGTTTTTCTAGCACGATATCCTCCCCATCCTTCAGCAAATCTGTAGTTATCTGATCCTCTCCAGCTGATTTCCCCCTTTTCATAGTTTCTAGTGCTTTCTTGACCTCGTCCTTCGTCACTGGTGGAACGTCTGACTGTTTTTTCCTACCGCCAATCTCATTACGGTCCTGACTACTTTGGCTACTGTAGAGATCTGTATAGAACTCCTCGGCTACTTTGACTATCTTGTCCATATTTGTGATGATGTTGCCCGCCTTATCCCTTATCGCATACATCTGGTTTTTGCCTATGCCCAATTTCTTCTTTACCGCTTTAAGGCTTCCCCCGTTCTTTACAGCATGCTCAATTTTCTCCATGTTATACTTCCTTATATCGGCCACCTTGCGTTTATTGATTAGCTTTGATATCTCGGCCAATTCGATCCGGTCTGTTGGATTGGAAGCATTCATACTCTGGCGTTTCTTAATCAAATCTTTCGTTTCCTTAGACAGCTTACCGGTATCCTCTCTAACTATCCTACTGCCTACTTCAACCGCGTCTTGCTTCTAGGGTAATGTCGCCATCCTCGGTTAGAGCTGAATACCTATTCTGAAGCGAGATCCTGAACTCTTCTGCACTCCCCCTCACCCCTAATTCGTTGATGGGTTTCTTTCTTACGAATCTGGTGCATTCCTTTTTCAGATTTAGGCCAATTCGGGACCTCACCATCCTGTGGTCACTGCATCGCACTTTCCCGATTACCTCTACATCTTGCACAATGGCAGGGGTTGAACACATTATGAAGTCGATTTCATTTTTAGTCTCCCCGTTCGGACTTTTCCATGTCCATTTCCGGTTCTTCCGTTTGCTGAAGAAGGTATTCATGATTCGTAAGTTATTGCGCTCTGCAAACTCAACTAGTAACTCCCCCCTGCTATTCCTAGAACCAATGCCATAGTCACCTACTGCCTTGTCTCCTGCTTGCTTTTTCCCTACCTTGGCATTGAAGTTGCCCATTAGTACAGTATACTGCGTCTTTACTTTTCGCATTGCCGATTCTACATCTTCGTAGAAGCTTTCAATTGCCTGGTCATCATAACTACATGTAGATGCATAGGCCTGTACAACCTTCAGTTTATACCGCTTATTAAGCCTAATTACGATGCCTGCAACCCTCTCATTAATACTATAGAATTCATCTATATTACCCGCTATATACTTATTGACAAGGAAACCTACTCCTAGTTGCCGCCTCTCTGGTAAATCTCGATAACACAGTGCATGCCCATCCTTCAGTACAGTATATGCCTCATTTGGCCTTCTAACCTCACTAAGCCCTATGACATCCCATTTCATACCCTTTAGTTCCTGTAAGAGCACTGCCAAACTAGCTTCACTAGCTAGGGTTCTAGCATTAAACGTTGCCAGGGTCAGTTTCCAATGGCGGCCTGTCCAGCGGAGCCAGGAATTCTTAGCACTCCCTGCTGCGTCACAGGTCTGACCGCCGCCGTGGTCAGTTGTTACACAGCCGCTGGTGACTGAGGGCCGTGGTTTTGTGGAGCTTATCATGAAAGGTTGTGGCCAATTACTGCACCAGGGTGGCCAACTCCTGTTCTGGTGAGGGAGTGCGTTGCCGGAGGTGTTCACCGGCATCAGGTCGCACCCCAAACCTGTTTATGCAATTCCATCGACACGCGGACATTTTTTATTCCGGTGGAGAATTGGGCGGCACCGGGATTTGAGCCCTGGTCCTCTTGCATGCGAGGCGGATGTTCTACTGCTACGCCACCGCTGCACTGCTGCAAGGTATGCAAAGGATTAGGACAAGGTTGTCCTCTTATCACCGCTGATGTTCATGCTTTATATGATAAACCTGGAACGGAAGATACAAGAAAATAATCTAGGTTTTAACCTGTCATATAGATCAGGTGGAAAGGCGGTAGATCAGCGCCTCCCCGGTTTGATGTATGCAGACGATATTGTGCTGCTAGCTGAGAGTCTGGAAGAATTGCAAACTCTAGTTAAGTATTCCGGAGACGAAGGGGATGCTATAGGCTTCAGTTGGAGTGCAGTTAAGTCGGGTCTGATGATTTTCAACAGCTCAACTGATCAGGGTCCTAAATTACAAGGCCAAGAGTGGCAGAATATAAATATCTCGGTGTATGGGTAAACGAAGGATTGGCATACATTGGAAAGCATGAGCAATCACTTAAGGCCAAAGGGCGACGGAATGCCGGGATAATGAAGCTTAGAGCATTGTGGGACACAACAGGTATGAGGTTTTGAGGGGTATTTGGAAAGGAATTATGGTGCCCGGGCTTACTTTCGAAAATTCAGTTTTGTGCCTAAAATCAGAGGTACAGTCGACATTAGAAATAAATCAGAGAGCCGTCGGACAATTAGCACTAGGGGCCCAAAGCGAAACCACAAATGAGGCGGTACAGGGAGATATGGGCTGGGCATCTTTCGAAGTACGAGAAGCTCAGAATAAAATATTATACGAGGAACGCCTGAGGAAATTGGACAGTAACATCTGTTAGTGGGCAGCTAAAGTATTTAAATACCTGTACTTAAAAAGCATTGACTCACAGTGGAGGAAAAGAACTAGAAAACTAACTAGTAAGTATGCTAGTCACAAGGACGGAGAAATAAAGAGCTTTGAGCAACAGGTGAAAAACACAGAAGGTAAAAATAGGATAAATTCGATGGAAAAGAAAGAGAGTGTGGAATTATACCGAAAGTGGAAAATGCAGATCAGGAAGGAAGCTTTCTTTGATAACTCAAGAGGCAGTGCCCTACTTTTTGAAGCTAGATCAGGGTGCCTTAGAACACGCAGCTACAAAAAGAAATTTAACAATCGAGATGACGCATGTGCTGTATGTGATAACTCCAGTGAAATAATTGACCATGTTATACTCGAATGTAATGGTATCCATCCGGAAGTTGATGCAGGCGCAGTCACTGTTCCTGAAGCTGTGGGGTTTAGAGATACCAGTGGCCGGGTGAATAAACCGGCGGTGGAAGCTAGCAAAAAACGACTGGAAGATTGGTGGCTTGAAAGCAGAAAAGTGACATAATGTTAGTAATGTAGAAACAAAGATTCGATAAACAGAATGATTGTATAGTTAACCAAAACAATAATTAAGATATAGGAAGAAAAATGAGCATGATAGCTACTGCTACCACCCTGTTCCAAAGGGGACGCTCCTATATTCCATCCATTCCATCCATCCGGTATGGGGTCTTTTTGTGGGACCTCGGACAGCTGTTTTTAATTGGAGCTCCTTCATCATACCAGTTGGAAACGTTGGTGGAAATCTTTATCACTTAAGCTAGTTTATGTAGCAGTTCCCAGTTGCATCCAGCCAGAAATAATTGGAAATGTTTCCATAATCAGCTTAACTGGTCGGAAACTTGGTTTCAAGAGGCGACTATTTTAGTTAGCACTTTTTGAATGCTTACGTGTGGTGGCATTATATAGAAGGCACTAAACAACTATCAACTAATGTTGCAGTTGTTTTCTGACTTTTCTTCATCTTTTACATTTTGATTTTCCTAATAACATCTTGAGAAACCAATCCAATTCAAAGTTTATTGGTTGGACTGTTATTTCTGTTAGTTTTTGACACCACATTTTTTTCTATTGATGTTTTTTGCCAGGTGGTTGTGCATTTATCAAGAATCTCAATATTTGCAACTTAGACACAGCTTACTTTAATTATCGAGGGTATCGCTGCAAACCATCATCTCCAAAAGTTCGGCCAGCTCACCTGCAGATTTTTATGCATGGACCATATGGGAAGTTTTGCAACTGGTAATATTAAAGAGCTCTAGTTTTAATTGCGGTCGTAATATTTTGTGGTTGTGGCTTGTATATGGCATCTCCATGCGCATCTGCAGGCCATATGCTTTGTGTGCTTGTGCACCACTCTGTGTCAGGTTTCTCCAAAGAGCACCCACCTCCATGTGCCTCGTGCTCTCCAGCGTGCACGTTTGGCAAATTTTATGGCGAGAAGAGCGCTTGAGGTGAACTCCGACTTGTCCCACGGAAGTCAAAGAAGCCGTGCCTCCTCCATGTGGTGCCTGTGCATTTGTGGAGCGAGCTGTGCCAGGCACAGACACCTGGCTTGCAACTGCTCATGCCCACATGAATGCACAGACTGTCTTCAGCACATGTGAAGGCATGCAGCATATGCCTATACTCTTCCTTGCAGCAGTATGGGAGCCCTGCTCCTCTGCGCTGTATCATCTGCATGCTGCATGCTCATGGCATATGCAGATGTTGTAAAAGAGCGTAAATAGATACTGTGTACATACTAAACTTTGAGAAAAATTCGTAAGTTTTAGGCTAGCATTTTGAATAATGTTACGCTGTTTGTCACATTCACACCTTTAGTTCGTCATACACAAACAAAGCTGTGATGGCAACTTCAGCCTTGTGGCATTATATAGTTCCCTGAACGGAAACCATTTCATCACCGAAGCAACTTTTTTCTTTAGGCTCACGAGAGGTGAAATCATTTACAAAATATAGAGTAAAGGTAAATTAACGCTTTAGAATGTTGCTGTAGGAGAAATGAGGCCAAATGAACGTTTGCTGGTGCATTTATAGCCAATGAACAAATAAAAATATTGCTAGGGGGTACTTCGGACCACTAAAGTGGATGCGGCGAAAGCCGTGGTCGATAGCCCTCCCTACGACACCTCTCGCTCATCTTTCACTCCCACCTTCCCCCTTTTTCTTATGAGTCGGTTCAGGTGTCCGCTGAGAATTGTGACTGATACTGTGCCTTTTCTTTCCTGTAAACCAATTTGAAACTCCACTGATGCCTGCTCATAGGCGTGCACAAGGGTCGGAGGGACAGAAGGGTCATGGTCGCAAGTATGAACCAAAAGGCACAATCTCGCGGTGTCCCACAGAATCTCGCGAAGAAGTGTGACACTTCTCATAGCCAGACGGACACAGTCATGGCTGAGAGTATGAGCCATTAAAGGCTTTCGCCTTAACAACTCATCAGTAGCTGACTGCGAACCAAGATGGCCTGCTTCGAAGCATACCCTCACGTTGAAAACGTGATTTCAGCCTACGCAGGAGCCATACATGAAACTCTGGAAATAGCATATGTATACAGAGTTTACATTAAGGTTTGATTTGAAATGGTGCTCCTCGAATGCACGCTTTTAAGCTAGTCATCCCATAAGCTTTACTGCAGCTTCATACTGGCATTACATTCTGCATTGTTGCCTCTGCACTCACTGTAGCTTCGGGAGTGCTGCTAGGAATCGCTGAGATAGAATAAGGAAGGGCTCATAGAGACAGTCCAAAGTTGCGCATGCCGTGTGGGGGCCATACTGAAAGAGGTATACGTGTAATAGCAACCGGACGAAGAAGCACTCCAGAAACATTCTTTATGTGAGATGAATTTGATGTTTCAAATTCCAAACATGCAGGTTGGATCGAATATTGAATACTTTACTATTAAACCAAATATTTGAAATTGTCAGATATTTGCACTGGTCATATTAACTCTTGTTGGAATTTAAGAAGAAACGCAAATGCAGCCAGAGTTGAAGGAATATGTGTTCAACTCAATCAACAAGTTGCATGTTGAATGTCTCTTCTGCACGTAACCTTCTGCCATGCTTGTGTTCATTCCTAAATCTAATTGCATGTCAACATAGTAGTCCTGTCATCACGTGAAGCATTTTTAAACTCATTGCTTGGTCATTCAGCAATCAATCTTGCAAGATTGTAATTTCCACAGACATCTGCTTTGTGTGCACTGCCATTATATACTCTCCATAGAAAGAGACATTTTTCTTTTTTTTTTTTATTTCTCACTTTATGATTGAGACGAGGAAACTATTGACTTGCATTATGTAAAGGTATATTGAGCCTTTGAATGACGTCGCCTGCCTCTCAAGGTAACTTTACTTTTTTTTTGTCATTGGTGTGTAACCTTTATTACTGTGCTGGCAGGCAAGCTTTGTAAACATCTTTTTGTTTCAAGCAGCTCTTTTTTTTTTTTTGTAATCTCAAAAACAAAATGTGCATTGTACTGTATCACTTGCCAGAACAAACATTTTCTCACTTCTATGTAAGGCTGCAGCATGTTATATTTTCCTCTTCTGCAATGCAATTTTATGTGCATTTATTGAAATGTGCTTTTAGGGCACATGGCATATTTGCATAATGCCTTTTGTCGTGCTGGTGCCTTATCATAAATGGTCACTATGTCAATGCGCGTGAGGCAAAATATATTTTGGCTATAGCATTTTCTTTTTTATTTTTCTTCACAAGATGTGGCCATTTATGCTGGTTCCACTGAAAATTGCTGGTGTAGCCATAGTGATCGCTGAGCATCAGGAAAATGTATTTTGGCTGTTCTACTTTCTTTTTGTTAATTTCCTCCCACAAAAAAAGTGGTGTTTATACTGTTTCTGTCTAGCTGTACTTAGTGACACGAAGTGACTAGTGTTGTAGAAGAACTTTTATATGAGCACCATAGTAAAAGCTCTGCTGCACAGCAAGGAAGAGCTGCGATTGCAGTGACTTGCGTTGAATGCGTGCACTTCCTAGCGTCTTGATTTTCATAAATATATGTTTTATTATGTTTTGGTGGATGTTTTCTTGTTGCCTATGACGAAGGGCATGCATGGACTGTGCAGCCTTAGTTGTGACAGTATGAATTTGAATCAAGACTGGAGATGGCTATGAATTCATATGTGACTGCTTAGAACACTTGTTGAATGCTTTAGTCATATATAGTGCCAGAATGCAGCAACTAATGCTGCTCAAAGCAGGTCCTTGATTAAATGACATTGACCTATTGTCATGACATCCTGTTAGGCAATGCAATTATAAAGTCACTGATTGATGTACATTTTCCACATTGATTGCAGGGTCAAAGGCCAGTGCTTTCTCTGTAGCAATATAGACAATATATAATATGCATTAAAAGCGTTAATTGTTGGGCTAGTTGATGATCAGTCTCAAAATTCATCTTGTTAGCGCAAAAGGACAGGACATACAGAAGGAAGACACGTACACCATAGGCGCTTCCTTTTGCGCTAACAAGATGAATATGCATTAATGTCGCTATGCTGATATTTGCACTCTCATTCTGATGTACTGTGCTAAATTGTGAGTTTAGTGGAACCATCATTTAAAACGAGAGATGCAGCGGAACAGCTACCAAGGAAAATACTTTGCCATTTTCAGTAAAAGAACTAATGTTCCCTTTCCATTCTCTGTTGCTTGGTTAACTAACTAATCCATAGTGTTTCCCTTTTCCTATTCAGTTTCAAGCGATTTCTATGAATTATCTTGTGCCTTTTTTTTCTTTAGTCCACAACTTAGAGAATGTAGCATAAACCATAGCTTAGGAATGGTAACCGGTGAACTTGTCTCTGAATGTTTGTTAGAGAACTTATGCTGGCGTGCTAATCACAAGTGGTCACAAAAGTGCTAATGCTTGTCTGTAGAGTTAGCTTTCCTAGTATTGTTGAATTCTTAATTCCATTGCTGTGATGTTGCATTGTTTTGAAGGAAGAACTGTGGTAAATTTTTTTTTCATGTCTCAGTTTTGGTTAGCGCATTTGGTGTTTATGTTATCTTTCACATCTGGTTGTGTTACTCCGGGCATTCAGATGCACTGGAATTGAAAATAGTATTGTCCTTTCATCATTTCGAGGTTTTCTTAGAGCTTGGCTTTAGAAATGGCAGCATGTTCGGACAGTTTTGCCATTTTACTGCGGCCGGCGTTGCTGCGACCCGGTTGGAATAAGCTAGAAGCTTGGTGCAACCGGGTGAAAATAAGCAAATCGTTATTGCAACCCATGGATTGGCTTGGCTTTGTTTATTATTTTCGGATTGGGGTTTTTGCAGGAAAGCCAAAGGCAGATCACGTGTCGTGTGTTTGTAAACGACGTTTGGAATGTGTGGTCGTGTGAATCGCGATTTTTGCGCCGTGCACATTTCGTGCCTCAGTGCTCATCTTGCAGTTTCTTCATGGATTACGTTAGTAACGACAGAGGCGATAGACACAGTAGAGGCTTCGTGCATCCACGGAAGTTGGAAGAGTGCTCCTACCTGCGGACCCCCTCGGTCTCTCCGTTCATTCTGCAACAAATCATATTTGCGTGTTGCTTCACGAACAGGGCGTCATGGATTTATTTTTGAAGCATGAATGGTGCACAGTGTGGCATACTAGAAACCAAAAGTACCAAAAGCGTATGTAAAAGGCCTGTGTATGGGGATCGTGATTTGGTTTGTGCTGCCATGGAAGAATATTCTCAACGTGTAGGTGGTCTTGGCTTTCGTTTTGAAGGTTGCGGTGTTTATGTAATCACCGTATGTGATCGCTTGGCTGATTCTGGAAGGGTGTTTATGTGCTCCTTCTTTTGCAATGCCTAAAACGAGTCTTTTCGAAGCTGCGAGCAGTTTTCCCAAAACTGCCTTAGCGAAAGGACACTTCTATTTCGCGTTATTCACGAGGTGTGCGCGTTCGCGTAGTGTACAAGAGTGTGTAAAAAATATTTAGCATTCACCCGTTCCTACGTTCCCTGAATCGCACAGGGTATAGGCACTAAGATGGAGCCGAAATGGTGCCTTTCGCCCTCCATATATCCCAATATTAACTTCGAAAAATATCTAGCAGGTTCGGTACTCGATTTTCTTTTACCGCTTTTCCCAAGTTGCATCGCCAGTCTGCACGCATTTTTCACGTTGCCCGCATTCTGCTGAAGCTGCCTGAATTGAACAAACCTCTATCCACTAGTTTGATCCAAGGCTTTCTGACCGACCGCTCGCGGTTTGTTACTGCTAATACCCAGTCCTCTTTTTCAAAGTTTTCTTTCAGCTATGTGTTCCACAAAGCACTGTCCCTTACTCTTAACGATCTCCCTTCAGTAACTTCTACCATCCACATTTTAGTTGATGACTGTGTACTTCACTGCTCTGTAACCAACTCGTCCGACGCTTCTGCCTTATATCTATATCTAATTCGCATACAATAGTGATGTGCTATGTGGCCTCCGTCCCTGAGAAGCTTTAAACTGTTGATTTCTTCTCACCACTGCCAAAACAACACATCCTACTTACAAAATTAACACTAGTACTACTTTTTCAAAGAATTCGTTTAAGTACCTTGGTGTTCACCTCACTAATGGCTTAACATTGTCTTGCCTTGTAAGCCATGTAACTAATTACTCTAATAGAACTGTTGGATACCTCTATCGTAACCTACCCATGGCTGGCACCTTGTGTAAAATTACTAGATTACAAAATCCTTGTGTGATCACAACTTTAATATACCAATCATATAGTTGATCCACACTACTGTAACTTTACTGAACCTTATGAGCCTGTTCAAAACCATGCCACCAGTTTCATTCCCTCGAATACTCCTTCAGCATCTCTGCCATGAAATCTCTGTTACAGTCTCTGTTCTCGTCACTGTACTTCATGCCCCTGCCTTTATCACAAGCTTTTCATACAAGACCTCATGGCAGTCGTCTCGGCTAACCTGTGTATAGAACACCTCGCACAGGTCATCGTAAAAGTGGCGTTTCACCGCATGCCCGCACAACTACATTTCATGAGTCATTCTTCGCAAGCACTGTTCACAACTGGAATCATCCCTCATCAGTGATCCTGTAAGCTTCAATACTGCCATCGAAGAACCTGTCTAATCATAGCCATGTATACCACTAGCCTGTCGCCATTTATCACTGCACAAGCCCATTCCTTCTGTAAAGTCTTGCATTAGGACCTCTGAGGTATCAATAAACACATAAATAAAAGCATGGTTGATAAAGATTCCTTACAATATGAGAACTGTGATTATGTTCGGCAGGAATATATATATATATATGTAACTGGATCATGTTGAACGGTGTTAAGCTTGAGCTTGGCACAATTGTCTTTCCTGTGATATTGAACTTAGAAATTAGGATACTGAGTGATAACACTGACATGGTGGCTTGCCTTTTGAACTTAGAATAAACTTAGAATTTAGAATTTGATTGCAGTATTCCTTTCTTTGCATTCATCCTAAATGCAGGGGTGGAAGTGCTGCTTCATTCTGCTCCAGCCTGCTTTCCCTGCTCCAAAATTGCTCCAGCTCGACTGCATCAATGTTCTGACATTAAATTTAGTGGAGCACGGTTTTGCCGCACAGTGGGCCATTACTAGTATTGACAGCAAGAACCACAATCCGAGACAATTAAGTTAAGCGACTATGAGAAGCGCAGCTGGGCAATGGTCTGTTATGAGTTCTGTATACAAGGTATGTGGCTGGTGTAGTCAAAACGATGGCAGCACACCGGTAGCAGAGGTGTAATGCATCTCACCCGAGCCTAATACATATAAAATTTTAATATTACTTTTAGTATGCAGCATAATGTTTGCTTATAAGCAAATTTGAGGAATTCGTTACGGAAAATGTTCTGTGCACTTGATATAGCACCTATTCCCGGCCTTTTGAATCGCCTGTGGTGAGGGAAATGAGATCAGCGAGTGAAGCAGGCGCACCAAACTACTACGAGGTAGCGAAGCACTGGAAGTGGTAAACGAATATGTTTACTTAGGACAGGTAGTAACCGCAGATCTAGATCATGAAAGGGAAATAACTAGAAGAATAAGATTGGGATGGAGTGGATTTGGTAAGTATTCTCAGATTTTGACTAGTATCTTACCGATACCGGTATTGCTCAAGAGAAAGGTATACAGCAGTTGCATCTTACACTTACTCACCTATGGAGCTGAAACATGGAGGCTAACGAAAAGGGTTCTATTTAAGTTGAGGACAACGCAGATGACTATGGAATGAAAAATGGTAGGTGTAACGTTAAAAAATAGGAAGCACATAGAGTGAGTTAGAGAAATAACGAGTTAATTACATTCTAGTGGAAATCAAGAAGATGAAATGGGCATGGGCAGGGCATGTAATGCGTAGAGAGGACAACCGATGTTCGCTTAGGGTAATAATTCTAAAGGAAGCAAATCGTTGCAGGGGACAGCAGAAAGTTAGGTGAGCGGATGAGGTTAAAAAGTTTGCAGGAGTAAAGTGGATGCAGCTAGCACAGGTAGAGGAGTATGGGAGAGGCCTTCACCCTGCAGTTGGTATAGTCTGGCCGATGATGACTATGAGCCATTGGAAACTTGTCCAGCTGCAACAAACTACACGGTTTGTTTGTAGTGATTCTGCTGTGAATACAAGCAGGTGCTTCACCATCTAGCCTCTCATGCCTACGACAGACAAAAGCACACTTGGAACTCTTATGGAGGTGATGCCACTTAGGTGCCAGTCACTAAATGTGTTTTCAAAAGTGTTGGAAAGTCATACAGGGCCTATCGCCAGTGTGTTGAAACTAAGATAGCTCAAGCAATAATTTGAGCAGCCACAGAGGGCCATAAAGTAATGAATTTGAAGGGGAAAAAGGCTATACTTAAAGTGCCACCTATCTTCCCTGAAGGCGTTACTGGCCAGTACCCAGAAATTTATCGGCACAGGCACAGGATCAAAAAGAATATGCACAAGATAGAAAGCAGACATGTACTGTTCATTGATGTGAACTTCAAACTAGTGGCAATACTTGAGTGCATCAAAGTGGTGATGTCCACCTTTGAACCTTAAAAAACAGTATAAATCTCTTAGTTAAACAATCTTCAATTATGAAGTGTAGAAGGCAGCATTCCATTTGCTGCTATTTAACCCTTTGACTGGTTTTGCCGTACAGGTGCTGCGGCTGCATGCCGTCCCGCAGCGTTTTTGCAGTACGAGTATTGCGCTAAACGCATAGCGTTTGAAATAGTTCGACACTGGAGGTGATTTTTCTTTTTTTTTCGGAATATTCGATAGTCAAAGAGTTAAGTGAGGAAGCTAGAATTCTATTATTAAAAGCTAGTCTAGAATCTTGCTCCAAGACATAATGTGATTGCTCCAAAACTCTCGGTTTATTGCTTCAAAGCTGCTCCGAAGTTACTTTATTACTGCTCCCTGAGCTGTTCTAAAATGCTTGAGCCTGCTTCCACCTGTGTAAATATGATTACTTTCTTCCTCTGTACGGCGCTTCAACCAAGAAAAAGCTCGGTTATAATTTCTTTTCCGTGTTTTTTTGTTTGTGTGACTAAACTATTTAAACTAATATTCTGCCTTAAGGTCTAAACCAACTTAATAATCTCCTTAATAATAAGTGAAGCATATAAGCAGAAGGAGCGATCACTTTCACTTTGACATTAGATAGTCAAGTTCATCATGGTTGACAGCAAAGTCTTATTCATTGTAATAAATTTATGGCTGTATCAATACTTGTGCATGTTACTATTGGAATGAGGTCTTTGAGATTGAGATAGATGTGGTCAGAGGTAGGGAGATGAACACAGCACTGACTGTCAACTGAGGTTTATTGGAAAACGGAGGAATTTATGCACATTTTCATAACATGTGACTCAGCCGAAGTCAAAACGTCATATACACGTATACCAGTTTTCTCTCCTAACAAAGCATTGACCAAAAAAAAAAAAAAAAAGTAACAATAAACAAGAAATCACAAAAATCCAAAACGCAAGTGAAGTAGTATACACCATGAGCAAGCACAGGCCTCACCGCTAAACATTCGATGAAGACAAATGAAAAAGCCAGGTTGAGCTGTGTATGGGCTTCTGTTGTCAAAATGTAAAGTATGAATGAGCAGGATTAAGTCGTGTCGTTAGCCTTAAAAACCACCAGATATAGAACCGAAGACTGCCATACAAGAAAAGATATAACATACTAAGCGTTTTGAGTAAGCCTACGCTACTTACAGGATCTCAAGTTCTTTTTCACTGAGCATTATCGAAGGTGCACTGACGCACAAGCCCCTTTTTCTGTTTGATGACTCTTGCCTCCAGAATCTCTTGTAATCTGCTTGTTGCTTCTACCAATAATCTTTGTTTTTTGAAGCCCAGTGCTTAAAGTTTGGCTCAATCGGAGGGGGTCTGTAATGATTCGAGCATTGGTGGAAAGGGAAATAAAGAGAGAAAGTGGCTGGTTGCCTGTTTTGCAAATCGTTTTATACAAAGGGGAGAAATCATTATTTTTCTCCATCTCTGGTTTTTATTAATACTCAGCGTGAAACTGTTGATATGATAGAGAAAAAATCTTCCAATTGCACCACTGACAAGAACAAAACAATGGTTACCTGGTTTGTATTCTTACAGTCCTCATGCTTGAATTCAAGCTTGTGGGGATCTCGGACCCAACCTGTGCACCTGCTGCAGTGCAAAGCAACGTTTCCTTCGCAGATGTTTCTTTTTTGCAAGTTTTTCATAGGTATAATTGTGTTCTCAGAGCCGTTTGTTCAATGTAACGTTTCCCACAGCTTAATGGGATCTCATACACCACACCTGTGCTGCAGGGTACAAATAAAGTCTGGTGTTTTATGCTACATGCGCGTCGCTGCACACCACAAGTTTGAGTGATCCTACAAAGCTTCGATAACTTTTCCTACTACTTCGATATTTACTTTTTTGCCTATTCGTTTCAAATCATGCGATATGCTGTGCAGATAGGGTATTGCAACCAGATTTTGTTGTTGTATTCTATCCACTGTGTTAGGCATAGCTTCCTTGCTGTTTGTTTCATTTTTTTATAGGTTCCTTCAGCAACTGAAATGACACCATGTTCAAGATAGCCGGCTTCTTTCAACCTGTCAATTTGATGAATGAAGCTGCTTTCCAGGCATTTTCGAGATTATCTCATTCTTCTTTTGACACCTCTTCCTTTCTTCTGTCACTAAATCTTATATCAAACGTAAAATGGGAACAAATTTTCTCACCATCCCGGCACATTTCATTTTCCTCACTTTTGTTTCCCGACCTGGTGGGCTTGGCTATTCTTGCATCAGCTGACGGACTGGTTGGCCTTGGTGACCCGTACACAGGACGTTCTCGGTGTCTAATACTCCGTGTCATTAAAGTTTCTTCCTCCTTGTCCCAGTGCATTTCTTTCCTTACCGTTTACACCTAAAGCATCTTGTCCTAACTATATCTCCCATTTGCATTAACCTAGAACACTGCTTTTCCTTTGCACCATTGCCATTCAGTCCCCCATTTATCTTGACTCTCCTCCTTTTAATTGGCGTACCTGGCTGGAGTCCTCCATGTCGAAGTGACAGATGGCCCTGGTTCTACAAGTTGCAAACCTCTTTGGCACTCATTTTTGTAGCCAAGTAAAGTTTATTACTACTACTTCTACTAGGTCTTGAAGTACAGTTTAAAGAGTTGAGGAAAGGTCTACAGGGACCAGCATAGCTAAGAGCGAAACTTAAAAAAAACAATTAGACCTTAAACGTGGGTCGTTTTATTTTGCAGTTCATAACTTGTATTTTGGATAGTTCCAATGAAGCTCTGAATGGTCGCTTTTGATCGTGCTTCTATACCTTAACATTTCTAACTGAAGGTATGAATACATTCTAGAAAAGAAAGCAAAAGCCTTCGGGGCTAGCCTCTTTTTGTGCTTCTAAGTGTTGCAATTTTTTTAGAAAAATTTGGCATTGGCAGAACAGCCAAGTTGAGTATTAAATTTGGGTAAAATGAATTCTGCTTTAACCATACACTCTAAAATTGCCCAGTACTCTTGCTGAATTTTGGGGGTGCTATTAAAATCACTTGTTTTCACATTTCAAAAGCCTTTTTCTGTTTCTTCCTTGGCTGCATATACTGCAGCTAAGTCTCTTGATTTTAAGTGAGTATCTCAATTTTAAGGCACTTTAGATGACCCAGTACTCGCGTCTTTTCCTTTCTTAAAAATTTTTGCCTCAAATTCAAGTTAGTTTTTTATTTCATACAAAGAGGAAGCAGCCACAGTTAAGCAATTACTGTAAGTGTCTTGATGAGCTGGCCCATCAGGTGATGAGGAATGCTTTGTATATACTGATTCACTAAATGAGAAGCATGGGCATGTTCAACTCAAATAAAATTATCTACCTTTTCTTAATCTTCAAAAAGCATTTGATACAGTGACCCTTAAGATTTTAACTACCAAACTGAACTACTTAATTGTCTTCTGCTGTCCATTTCTTGCTATTCTTATGAATTTTTGCATCACATTAAACAACCAAATCAAACCTGGTGATAATGTATCAGTAAAGGGGGTTGTAAAGGGTGGGGTTTATTCCATCTCCCATACTTTTTTCCTTAATTTAATAACACAAGCCCCAAAATTTAAACTTCCACGAGTTTGTCCTTCTAGAATGAACAAATTATGTCACTAAGTGTTCTGACAATGCAGTTTCAGTGAATAAGAATCTGTTGGCACCATGCAGGGGGTCATGCCGACGCCCATGTCAGTATCTGTATCAGTGTAAACTTTCCCAAAACATAATTCTGTTGGCGTATTTAGCTCAAGAAATTTTTATGCGCGGGCTAAATTGAAACCACTGTGATGATCGAGCGCGTACCTGGCCATAACCTCCTCTATTTTTTCGAAAAAATAGAGGAGGCTATGACCTGGCTCTCTTATGAGCCCGTTTCATATGTGCAGATATACCTTGCTCTCGAAGCTTGCCGTCCCTCCTGTGCGCTACGAAGGAGCAAGTGACAACTTCGGAGCAGTACGCTGCCATCTACGCTACCTGCTCGGGTAGTTTCGGCCGTACACAGGCGAAACCGAAACTATACAGCAGGTGAGCGCAAATCGCCACGCTAGTCATGCATGCTGAATACGCGCCACGCACCGCCGCGGGTGTCACTCCTTTCATAATGTTCGGGAGCGCCCGGGAGGAATGGCTAGCGAAGCGATCGTACAACGTACACCCGTACATATATATGCCGCGCGCACTAAATTATCCTCGACCGAGAGGTTTCGTTTTCTGCCATGCGCGGCCTAAATTCATGTGCTAAAAGCGGGGACGATAATGGTGTTTCCAAAATTAAAAAAAAAACTGATATATATATTATAATTGCGACCTCAGCAAACCTATAGCTGTTAGTAAATGAGGCGCTAGTGCGCATGACTAGTTCAAAAGTATTATCAGTTATATACCAGCGCCTGCTTAATTAATTGTTATCGCACCGCATACACGGGCACAATTAAAAGCCTCCAGCCGAACCAACCCGTGAAACTGCATGTTAATTCTGCAATGCCCGCAGTCCCGGCATAGTTTCTTTTTTCACGACTCGCACCCGCAGCAGCGGAGGCTGCAATGAATTGCATGCCGCCCTTAAGCGTGTACGTGGCATCGATCGGCATTGCAGTGCACCGTTGTGATCATTTAAGAGCCAAGAGATCCCGTACGTCTTTGTTGGCCAGCGTGTATAAACGAACTGTCTCGCGACTCGAGCAGGGTAAGCCATGCTAATTCGACCAGGAGGCGACTTCGTGCCAGGAATTGCATGGTTGCGATTTTATAGGAAGTTGAGATTGAATTGCGATGGCCCAGTCGAAGCTAGGTGGAACGGGACTGCATGGCCATGTCACAAAAACGTAGCAGCCGCGGGCAAAACCAAGCACCCAACAACGCAACAGTGTCTTCTGCAGTCCCCCCCCCCCCCCCCCCCCCCCTCTTCCGCTGTGCTGGTGCAGTTGGCGTACTCGACTTCTGTGTACAAGGGTGTGGGATTCAATCCTGACTGGGGTGACTGCTTTTCGATGGGAGCGAATACTAACAAGGCGCCCGCGTGTACTGCGCGGTACGGTAAAAACCTAGCTAGATGGTCGAAATTCTCGGAGCCTTCCACTCTATACGGCGTATCTCATAGCCTGATCGAGTTGCTTCGGGACCTCATAAACCAAACCAAACCATCTTTTGCAGTGCAGTTTAATTCGTCCCCCACGTACCCACCTCGCATACACAGCATATGTAACGCGACTCATTCGAACATTTGACCTCGAGAGCTATTATTCGAACTGAAGTGGAAGCGCGAATTTTCATGTGGCACTTGATCTCAGTGCGTGGTTATGCATGTTTGTTGTGAACATAAAATATGGAAAAAGAAGTAATTTTTTTTTTACTATATATTTTGCGCGGCCGGATTTACAAACAATGGTATAACCAGCAGCCAAATGACCGTTTATATCGAACAATTTGTTCAAATTATTCCATGTTGGTCTCTAACAAATCCAGTGCGTAAAATATGCATCAGAGTGAATCGCCGAACTTTCATCCTCTGATGTGCTCTTTATTCGCTTCGCCGGTTACGCGACTGCCATAGGGCTGCGCTGTAAACTAAACTCGATAAAATATTTTATTTATGTGCTCAATTAGTAGAGATGGCTTACCTGCTTATAGTGCAATAATCAGCGAAAATTGATGGCCATTAGCAACCAAACTGGAAAGAGGGTTGAATCCGTGCCGCGGACGGCGTGGCGTCGCTAGGAGAATCGACGGCGACGATGCGCCGGCCGACAGCTGCCAGTCGATGACCAGACGCATAACATGCTTGGTTTGTAAAGGTGACCACTGCACAAGTGCTGCCAATACTTTACGTCGCAGTCAACAAGAAAGAAGTGAAAGCGATTAAGTTGACTTACGTTGCACTCCCTCTAGGCGTTTTAATTGAGCAGTAGCCCGTCCATGTTTGGTGTCAGTGCTGCGTTTTCATTTTTAGTATCAACCAAGCAGCTCGATTAGACCACTATTAATTGTGCTTGAGGGAGTATATATGACAAACACTAAGTGACGACTAGATATATCAAATTTTCTTTATTAAAGTTTATTATACCTGCAGGTATACTTAAAGCCTGATAGCATCTGGTTTAAGCACCCTTCCATATATATTTCATGGAAATCAGGTTAAGCCTAGCTGAGTCCACTTAGAAAGGTACCCTCTCGCAAAACATATGGCTTGCCAGTGCGAAAGCACGAAGGTGCTGTATAGAAACTAGCAGATGTCGTCCTTGCATGATGGAAACTGGCAGCTTGAAATATGAAATCTATGTGTGCCAGGAGGAATTCTATGTAATATTAAGCATTGCAATACTTTGCTTGAGAGCATATGCTTTTTTTTTTTTGCTCATTAGTTTCATTCACAGTGCACATATGAGGTGTCCACTCGGAGACATTTACTCTATTTTCCTTTTCCAAAAGCTTGCTTCGTCCCTGACAGAGTACTGCCAAATTTTTCACTGTTTTAAGCTAAGAAAATTTCTCACTGCAAAATTGGAAAGTGTGCCAAGTAATTAAGTAAGGCAACAATGCTATGCTTCAGAATACTCAGGCTACTGGAGGCATTAAGCTGAAAGTTTCATCATTAAAATCTTGTCAAACATGAGGATAGTCCGAAACTGAATTGATAAACTACTGATGTTAATACTGCATTTATGGTTCCAAAAATGGCTGGGATCACACGTGTATGCTGATGGTACAGTGTAGCAACTTTTGCTGCTATACGTACCTTAATTACTATTTCTCAATTTTTTGGAACGCTGTCATCTTGACAATGCTATTTTTTTAACTGCCGATTTTACTTACAATTACTGTGCCTAAAGGTTAAAGGTGTGGGAAAGGTTATACCAGAAACTGAAATACACAAATTGAGCAAATGCAACAAATATTTCGGGGGCACTTCAGCACCGCTGTTAAGGAAAACATGCCACAGCATTTACGACTCCTGTACCCTCATCCCTGTACATTTAGTTGGCTACTTGTTGACTCGCCAATCTTAGTTTGCACTTTTATCACACATACCAATTTGTAAAATTACTAATTACCACATTATGTAAATGAACTCCCAACTCACACATCTGACTTGGGATTCTGAAAGGCAATGAGTTTTTCTCATGTCAAAGGAGCTGCTTGGGTAGGCAGCTGGACCATACCATGGTCCTCACATCACACAGACCAATCCATCCGGTCATACTATCTGCCACTCATCCTTGTCGCTCAAATTGCCTTTTTTGGTAAATATGGCCTTTTAATGCAGTCACATCAAATTAGGCGAGGGCTTCAACTATTGTTACATGTAAAGAATTACTGCACACGCTTTTTTTTTATGCCCTTTTAGTATGCTGCCTCACCATCCCAGTAGCATAGAGGCACAGCAATAGTGTATTAAGCAGGTACCCAAGGTTAGATCTAATCTCATTGCTACAAGCATGTCACCTCGCTATTGAACACAATTCACTTTGAAGGGCCAAGAGTTCAATATTTTAGTAAAGTGATTAGCACTGCCAAATATTTGAGCATTACATGAGGTGACAGTATGGGTGTAAGTAAGCATTGCAATTAAGAAAGTTGCTGCTCATCTGCAAAATACTGAATTAAACCAATCTTATGCAATTCAACAAACACCGCCCACTTTGCCATTTTATCATCAGTCCCTGTCTGCAGTTCGAAACATCTTCATTGGGCTTATCTCTAAAAATTGTCTACGAAACATATCTGTGAACTTTTCTTACTTCACTGGTTTTGCGGATTATTTCCAGTCTCAAAAGGAATAACAAATACAGTGTGGTTCTATGACACATACAGTAAATACTTACCTTTCGAGGTAGGTTACAAAAGGGAAGTAATGCAGAAGGTTGGCAGTCTAAACATAAATGAGTGTGTCAGCATGGTGTTTTGGCACTGGAGTGTTTATTACTCCAATCATGTGCGTTAATAATGAATGAAAAGGCACATAAGTAGGAATACTTTATTTTGACACAGAAGCTATAGGAAGCTATGGCTTCAGCAAGATGTGTTGTCGGCCTAGTTGGTGCAGAACTTCAGACATCTTATAGTAGCGCGAAAAAACACACACAAGACAGGGTACAGGACGAGCGCTATCCTGTACCCTGTCTTGTGTGTGTTTTTTTGCGCTACTATAAGATGTCTGAAGCTATGGCCAACGTGTGTGTGTTGCCATTACGCTCGTAAGTGAAGTGCAGACTTGTGAGTACACTGTTGAGCCAGTAGCACAGGGAGCAGTCAACTTGGGCCAGGGAATGCCATGCTTTGAAAGGTGGGCAGCTGTTCTGATCTCTCGACTAGTATCAGTCACGTGCAGGATCGGCTGTCATGGGGAGAAAAAACAAAAGAATGCAAGCTCAGAACAATAACAAAACACCCAGAGAAACTCAGAGACGTACCAAATTTAAATAAAAAGATAACAGGACTGCAGACTATGCAGCAGCTCATATATTTTAATAGTGGATTTGCATATGGTCACTACACCCTCAAAAAGGAAAGAAGCACAAATGCTGAATTCATGACTCGTCAAAGGAACCAGACCAAAAGAAAAGTGTGCACCATGTAGCATAGCTCAAGAATGAGAAAAGCCAAAACAGCAAAAAGGTTACCCTAAGTAAGGCCAGTACTAGTGCTCTCTGCATGCGTGCGACAATGTATCACTGCAGTGCACATGCACAGCAGAAATGGACACCGTGGGTAATAAAGAATTGATATGAAGTTATCAACACTGGCCACAGACATCAGAACAGACAGGTGATTGTGTTTTGGTATAACGCAAGCGTGCGGGCTTTGGTAGGTTGTGAAGCATATAAATAAACGTTGAGACATCTTGAAAACCATGTGTGCACATTTTCATTTGCTGCTGCATCCAAGAAGTTTCGCTTGCACTGTTCATTAGACGACATGCGTTGCTCTCGGATTGTAGCGTTTGTCGACTACACAGCATGATTCCAGAATTGTGACTAATTCAGCTGTGGACTTTTCATTTTCTAAACTTCCGAAATCCTTCCTATGGGCTGTGAAAAAGAATGAGGAACTGTTCCACCGAAATGTAGTGGCTCACCCTCTATAATGCACATGATGGCAGCCATAAGTCATTTTGTGCCAAACAGTAATTTCCATAGAAGTAACAAGAAGTTCTCAAACTATGTGACAGGACCATAGCTATTTACTTTGAGGGTGGCCACAGCAAACAGGCAACAACCACAAGATGGCCAAATCCCTCACCGAACTACAGCACCACAACAGTTGCTACAATGCTAGCATCATAAAACCTCTGGCTGTCTTTGATATATGGCCCTCATCACAAATACACCAGTTCATGTTGTTAAGGAAGCTGTCCATGAGCATCATACTTCTCAAAGCAGCTAAAAAATGTTGCAAACAGAGACCAACACTTGATTTTAAGTGCAGTAGCAGCACTACTAACATTCAGTGTGTTAATGGAGTATAGACATCCTGAAACAAAAGACAAAAATTAAATTATAAATTATTTAGCGGTTGAAGATAAAAACCAGGTGATGATCTGTACAGAGTAATGTTTTGCATGTCGTTAACAAGCAAAATGCGACCAAAATTAGGTGCATATGTTCCTGTAAGATGAAGTGCTGCACTGGCCTAGCCCAAGCAGTGCGAGTACCTCCAGTCAAAACGCTTTCAAGTGTCATCATCCATGAGATGGTTGCCCAATAGCAATCGGAATTTTCATAATGCAGCGTTCCTTATCTTCGGCCAGCATTTTTCACTCTTCCCAATGGATGCAACCCTCCCCAAAACTCCAAATTGAAGACATCAATTCAGTCATGCAGGATTGTCAACTGAACCACAAACCAACTTGGAGAGGTGGAAGCAGGCTCGAGCACTTTGAAGCTACAAAACGGGAGTTTTGAAGCAATCAAATTGTTTTGGAGCATGTTTCTAAAGTCAAAAGATTTTATTAGCTGAATTTTTTATACCTGACATACCAAAATAACCTATTTGATTCCTTTTTATTCAAAGATCAATGCATTGCTGAAAATACAAGACTAACAGCAAAAACACGTACAGATGTTTAAAATAACACAAATGACCTTAGCAACAATTTGGAACAAACTAGCAGAAAATGCAATGCTTGTTTCTATACTTGATGCCCGAACGATAAGTTTGACTAAAAACATGACTCTTTTAGCTTGAGAAATGTGAACTATACCACTATGATGTGGTAAAGCACCACTAGACTAGTTCGGAGTTCACATCAATAAGCAGTACATTTCCACTCTCTATCTTGTGCATATCATTCTTTTTTTATCCATGCCTGTTCTGATAAAATTTCCAAGGCACTGGTCAGTAATAACTTCAGTGAGGATAGACTGCACTCAAGGATAGCCCTTTCCTCCTTCCGATGCTCTACTCCATGGCTTTCTGTCAGTGGCTTCTCATGTTTTCGCTTGAGTGGCACCGGAGCTTCCTTAATTTTAACATGTTAATGATAGGCCCTCCATGCCTGCCCAACACTTGTGACATTTCTAATGATTGACACCTTCATGGTGTCACACCCATAATACTGTATGTTTTTGTCTGACGTATGTTTGACAAGCTTATTATTAACAAAGAGGTTCAATGAAATAGATCTACGACTGCCAGAAACGAGGCTCATGCTGGTCTGGCTTATGGGATTTAATGTCCCAAAGCAACACAGGCTATGAGAGGCTCATGCTCTTCTATTTAGCAGAAAAGGAAAAATATATAAAGGCCCTGTTACGACACAGGTATGCAAACGAACAGAATGAAGTTGAGGAAAGCATATAATTAACTAATAAAACAAAATCTGCATTGGTGATGAACGGTAATTAGCAGTGTATCTACTCTCAAATGAGAAATAACTCATTGCAAACTAGGAAAACAAAACAAAAACAAGAAACATGCCACTGTTGCGAGTACGATTTTCGCAGTGACGCTGGGAACAAGTACACTGAACACGCAAACACCCAGATCAATGTTTTTGAGGGAGCGCGCAGCGCGAGTCCAACAGGGGGGCGTGGTTTTTGCCTAAGGGCGACAACAACTGCACGGCGCTAGGGGGCTGATCCGCTAGCTGAGGGAAGCGAGGGCTCGTCTGGCATGAAGTCAGTGCCACTGCACTCAGAGCGCTAACTGAGGGAAGCGAGGGTATAGCGAGGGCTCGTCTGGTGGTACACACCAGTGCCGCTACGCCAAGGTCCGCAATGCCGGACCCGCTAAGCTACTCTAACTAAGCCGCGATCCATCGGAGCAGTGAGGGCTTTTGATAGCTATCAGTGCCACAACGCTCACTCCGATAGACCACTGCAAGCTGACGGAAGGGGAGGTGTTTACTCCTACTCTCCTCGGTAGCCCCGGGCCTCGACGAACTCCTTTGGCTCCCGGCTGCCCTTCCCTATCAAACCTGCTTTACTCTCTGTGAGAGTTTCTGATAATCTCTCCTCGAGGCCTCATGTAACTTAACTGTCCTCCTATATTGCGCTACATTATTTGGTAGCGCAGGCTGAAACCTCTTTACTCTCCGAGGCTCTACTCGCCTCGTCATAACTGCCAGTCCTCATATACCCTCATATTACATAATCGTTGCGCCCAGCAAACTAAGAGATAATGTAATAATCCAAATTCAACGAATATAGCTGTGGCTCCACCTGTCGGACATCAGCGCAGCCTGCTCTCATAATTTTATTTTCAGTTAGGGCTCATAGATGGCGCTGCTGCGCTACACCACCGTTGAGGTCCGAGACCTCCACATTATGCATCCCATGCTTTACAAACTAGCTACAATAATGGCTGTGCAATCTTTTACTTTCAAGTTATTCATGTTGCATGTATCCCAACATACACAGCGTTCACCAGTGCTAAACTAAACCACAGCAGCAGACGCGGGAATGCCCTGTAAATACAGCAACAAGGTTAACGACTGGGCGAGTTGGTAATCATTCATTTTAAACCAGCCAAAAGACGAGAAACAGAGAAGCCAGCCTCATCTCGTTCGCTTCTATTCTCTGTCTCGTCTTTTGGCTGGTTTAAAATGAAATACAGCAAGTGCCAAGTAGAACATGATGTGGAGCATGGTGTCTGAAGGGTTGCGTATGAACGAGCCGCGCCGGCGCGGCACGCCACTGTTCGTAGTGTGCCCAACCTCCGACAGGCAGTGAGACTCACGGATTCGGGCAGTACGGCCAGTGTGACTCTTTCGTCTTCCCACGACAACTCTAAACTGTTAGAAATTCGCTGAAAAAGAATGTATTAGTTTAGGCTGTTTACAGTCTCCAAACACACCACGAACATGTAACCAATCTTCTAGCTGCCCAATTAGTTCAAGAGATAATGAAATTGTTCATAATTTGCAGAAATAATGAAAAATAACAGCACTACAAAAAATTCACATGGACACTTTGCTAGGTACTAGAAAGCGTAATGAATACAATGTTAGGAGCATTTTTTTATTTAACAAATATTAGCGATGTTATAGCAGTTCAGAGTTTTCAATTTTGCTCTAAATCAGACAGGAAGGCACTCACATTTGGAACAGTGAATTGCTATAACATCGCTAATATTTGTTATACCAAAGTGCGCCTAACATTATATTCGTTATGCTTTCTAGTACCTAGCAAAGTATTCATGTGAACTTTTTGTAGTGCAGTTATTTTTTCATGAACAATTTCATTTATCTTTTGAACTAATTGGCCAATTGGAAACCTAATTACATATTTGAAATCAGGGCAAGAAACTAAATCAGACTACCAGGTTTTATCAAATTTGTTGAAAAACGTAGGAAAAATAGCTTTAAAAGTCATGTCCCCCTTAAAAGCAACCAGTTTGGCCATGATTTCAATTCGTGAAATCGCATTCAATTAGACAGAAAAAAAAATTGTCATTGGACTTCTTGCGAGGATGCTTCAATATTTAGACACCGTGTGCAGCAAAATATAACTGAATAAAATCTCGAGAAAACGCAAAGTAGCCAATAGTGTGCGTATGTAGCCTTCACGCCATGCCAAAACTGCCCTTCGTCAAGCGTAGGTACCACCTCCGTCAAAGAAAGAGAAAGCCAATATTCTTCTCGATTTAATGTATCTGTGAACTGGAGGCGACGGCGGTAGACGAAAGACAAGAAGCTCAGGCGGCGTGCCCGCCCTGTGGTGTGCGAGAGGTGTCGTTATATCATAGCTCACAACAGCACCGCTGCCAGGGCCGGCACGTGTTCTGGCTGCAATGCTCTTCACTGATTCTGCATGTCGCATCTGACGACGTTATTGTAAATAGTTTGTAAACAAGTGTAAACAAATGTGTACAGTCGAGAAGGGAAGTCTTCATCTCCGCACCGCAATGTGTCGCTGAGCCACAAACGCAGCGGTGGTCACCAACACCACTCGGTACGAGCGAAGGCAGAAGAAACAGCAAGAAACACCTGCTGTATAGGGAAGCCCATCTATTCCCCACGCCTTCACCCGAAGATTTTAACTGCACCCAGCGAACCTGCGACCACCAACAGTCAACGCAGTCTCTCGGCAGCCTACGGAAATCAGAGCATCGGTATCGTCACTTACTGTTCGGTGCGGAGCGGCCCGTTCACACACTTCTAACACCACGATGTGGAGGTTGTGGGTCCGAGCCGACCAATGGCATATGGTAGCTTTTTGCTAAACAATTACCTTTCAGACAAACTCATTATGAATTATCCATTGACCCCCTGCCATTATGGGCATAGAGCAGGGGGTCTCAAACTCATATTGCTACGTGGGCTGCATTGAGAAAGCTTTTTCTCTCATGACCCAGGAGCCAGAAATTAACAAAACAACAGGAAACAAAGTACAATAAATAACAATAAAATGAACAAAAATAAGCTAACTTCGTTTTGTCAGACCAAGCCCTCCTATTATTGCAAAAGAAAAGCAATGTGTGCTCCTTTCCACTTCAATGCTGGACAAAAGCCGCTTCAGGATCGCTCGGAGAGAGGTACTGAAATGGTACACCTGTTAATAAATACTACCACACTTATATTCCTCAAAAAAAAAAAAGAAAAAAAAAAAAAGCACACTTGGAAATAAAAGAGAAGGCAAGGATGTCTGGCTCCTTGCTTTGAAGGCATAGTGATGTCAAATGAAAGTTCACGCAGATTAAGTGGTCAACGCCTTTTCAAAAATGAACACGTACTAACTGGTACAAATTCTGAGTTTATTTTAGTTGGAAATTAGGGCTGGTGGTAATGCTTTCAAAAATGTCAGCTGAAAATTTTGAGCTGGCGGACTGCATCACGCAGCTCTGCGGGCCGTGCGCCAAGGCCCCTGGCATAAAAGGATAATCTTTGATGAGCGGAAAGAAAGTGTTCGATGTTGGCGAGAAGATAGTGGATGGAGTGGAGGGGCTGCATTCCCCATTCTCAGCAGGGAAAACTAGAATGCTTCTTTGCTCGTCAAGTGAAGAGGATATACTTTAGGCAGGCATTGCCTCTGCTACGAAATGGGCACCACTGTAGGCAGTGTACACCTGGCCAATGCTTTTAAGGGCCACTATCCAGGGAAGGCCCTTTTAAGCAAAGGAGCCCAGTGTTTCGATCAGGTACCGGAGATAGTCTGTGCAAAATGCTACAGTGACACGCGAGCCGCAAAGTATCGAAAATACAATTCAAAGCTCTCTCATGCTCTCCTTTGGGAAGCTAGCTTCGCCGTTTCCTGCGCTGGCCCGACGGGCCCCAGTAATGACGTACGTACCGCGAACGACGTCCATTGGTCCGTCTCGCTGACTGACGGCAGAAGGATGGGTGTCTACTGCTCGCTGCACGCTTTTCCCTCGCCACGGCCAGACTGAATCTAGCGGCGCGCGCTCCCTCGGCCTTTTTTTCTTTCTTTTTTTCGTGCTCGCGGAGTGCCACGCCCCACCTCCCGCTAAACGCGGAGCAGGAAGGGAAATTTGTCTTGCGGAGGCTAGACGACCTCGGGCAGGAGAGTGAAAAACCTTTGCGAGGGAATGGAAGGAGAGAAGCATGACAGAATCGGGTAATTGCGGTGGCTGTAACTTCGGTATTAGTTACTCTTTTCAAAAACATATTGCGGCCTTGCGTTCTAGGGGCGAAGTCTCACAGTCACCGGGGAAGAAAATATTTTCGACCGGAGGGTGGACAGTGGGCCTTTAACAGTACCACGTGACCGTCAACTGCCCGGCGCTGCTGCGCCGGAAGATGCAGGAGTGCGAGGGCGTGCTCACAATTCTTGCTGCTGCAGTGAACCTCGTTTGCTACGCTGCTTTGATCAATGTGAAGCAACCCTGCCACAATTGGCTGGCAGGCATGTCGGTGCCCGGAGAAGCTGTGATTGCTTGCTTTTAGCCGCAATAATATCTGCATATCATGTGAATAATATCTTCAAAGTACACACATTTCCAATAAAAAATCCAACTTGCCCCATAACTCTTGCCATCAATACTTTTGAAAAATTGTTGTATCGGTACTTTCATTGCTTAAAAAAAAAAAAAAAAAAGAGAAAAGAAACCTTTGAGACAGTATCTGAAAATAGAACCAGGGACAAGTATAATATTTGGAACGTTACAAGTTTGCACAGCTTGAATCCACAAGCACATAGCAGAGCGCTCTCAGAACTACAATATGAAACTTCATTCAAGGGGTTGCTGCCAACGGAGCAGAACAGCCAAGCAGACAACACTCGCTGAAGCAGCATGATTACATCTCCCTGCTTGTTCCCTCTCCTGATTTCCCCTTTGCTTCTGCTCGGACAGTCGACGCTCGAGCGATACTGTTAAAGAATCCGCCTTTTGCGCGAGTTTTCTGCGCATGCGCGACGCCCCAGCGGCGACTGATGAAAACACACTGAGCGGCGTCGACGGCGCTTCTCGTCGCCGCACTCATAGCCAACGCACGGGGGCTGGAGGCGCGGTCACGTTCACAGCCTCGGTAAAACGATGCCAACCACCTGTGCCGCTTACGGCTGCCACTGTCGAGGCGTGCCGTGATGCAAGGCGCGTTTTGTTAGGTTTCCTTCGGCGAGCCGCGACCTGCAACGGCGTGAAGCTTGGATTAGGGCAACCAAGCGTCAAGACGTGAATGGGCGACCTTGGCAACCGACTGCGTGCTCTCGACTGTGCGAAAAACACTTCGTTACAGGTATGTATGCATCTAAAGGAAATGTGCATGATGAAAAGTATCTACCGGAATTTGCATCAAGCCTATAACCCACCAGTGATAGCCGCAATGAGCATTTGTTTGGCGCGTCTGATGGCGATGTATTTTGTCGTTTGTTTTATTTATGTGCGAAGGGCGCGGGTAGCGCAGATATCACAGGTGGCTGTGTGCGCTAGACCGTAATATTTAGCATGTTTTATCGCGACTGCCGCCTGACTAAAAAGAAGAAAAAAAGGGTGTTTGTTGTGATGCACCGCCGTTAGCGAGCCGAGTGGTTGAGCTGGTCATGAGGCTCGCGAACGGCTTTGCATTAAAACACCGTATTTTTTTTTCTTGTTAGTGAGGTGGCAGTCACGATACACCATGCTAAATATTACGGCCTAGCGCACACAGCCGCCTGTGATATCTAAGCTACCTAGCCCTTTCGCACATAAAGATAAAAAGGGACAAAATACATCGCCTTCAGGCCCCGGTGCAACTGAAGCAATCACGCACCGAAGAAATCCTCATTGCAGCTATCACTGGTGCGCTACAGCCTGGGTGAAAACTCCAGTAGGTACTTTTCATCATGCCTATTTCGCTTAGATGCATACATACCTGTAGTATCTGTGTTTTTGCCGCTCGGAGCATATGACGCACTTGACACTTGCACGACGCACAGTATTTTTTTTTTTAATTAAAGGCTTGCCTTCGTGCACGCCAAAGCATCCGGACTTTGTTCCTTTAATGTACGCAATCAGATGCACTTCGTTAGGGAGCTTGATAATCGTCGTCTTCGTCCAACCGTTTGCAACGGCAAGGAAACCGCCCGGCACAATAAATGAGTCTCCTAGAGGGTTCATGCTCGTTCACTTGCAGAGTGGATCGCTCTGGACGTAGAACAGGGTTGGTTCCTGACCGAGATGCGCATCCGATATGTAGGAGATTCACATGTGTCACCAAGTTGTTGATTCCGCAGAAATCGCGGCGGAGGCAGAAATGAACGTTGGAGATCCTTTCACAACAGAATGACCATTCTCTGCTCACCGAGTACCTTTTCACTACTGCGACCACATCCGTTCTGACTCCTGAGGCCAGAAACCGGCTACAGCTCTGAATCATCTATTGCCAGAAAAATGCAGCGCGTTTCCTGCAGGTGTGCATTCCGGCCGGGACAATGCCCTTTTCATGGGGTGTGTACATGTGACTCTCTGCCGATCTTCGTGGATGAAATCCTATAGCTGCACGGTTGTAGATGACGCGAGGAGGAAGCGACGCCCATTGCACCATGCCGGCGCCGCGGTGACCGCGTTGTGCTCAGTAACTCAAGACACCCCGCGCATATGCGCCGCTCAAAGTCACAGGAGACGATTCCACCTAGCTCTGCAGCATCAACAAACCCCTGGCTGCTTTGCCCTTTGAGATCCCTCTCTCTCTCTGCCCCCACGCTCTCCTGTCTGCCGAAAACCTGCACGCTGAGAGCGTCTCATTCTGTCACGTCGAACACTGCCCGCGCTACACGCTCTTACAATACGAAGATAGTATATGCGTACGTGCGTTATGAGTGGATTGTGAAAACGCTCTACCTTCCCCCATACTGCGTGAACATGATATGCTGCAATCACTGTCACTACTTTCCGCTCCGAGGCCAAAAAAGGGGGGAAGCTTTCGCTTTCTACCAGCGTTGGCGCCACCATTTCGTATGGTGCGTTTTCGCGTCGTCTGCTACACTGCCGCTCAATGTGTTTCCCGCCCGCTCCTCGCGCAAAAGGCGGATTGGCAGGGTGTATATTCTGTGCTGCTTGTCTTGCAAGCCATTGATGCCAATCTTGCAGACCTCATTTTATCTTTCACAGTGGTTTCCAAAGCTATAAAGTTCTTGCAGCAACATTGTCACACGCACAAAAAAGCAACACAACCAACCTGTGCAGGAATATCATTCGGTGGCAGCTTTGCCAGTTTTCCACAGCGAATTGAGAAGACAATATAGCGTGGTTTGATCTTCCATCTTGCGCAAACATTTGTTTGTTTTTGGAGCTAGTCTGCTTTTCTTAGTCTGAATCAACTGTTACATTGCACACTGTTTGCAATGCATTAGTTGCAACTGAGAAAGAAAGGCTGCAAACTACAAGCTGAACACTGCAGCTGCAGGAATGCTTGCTTGTTTGATTCATTCATGCACTCTATGCAAACTGGGGACCTGTGCCCAAGCATGTTCCCCATGTAAAACAAATGACCAGTCGTGGTGGCACAGCAATTGTTTTGAAATTAAGTACAGGGCTCACCTTGTGGCGTTAGAGCATATGCTGCCTCTGCCTTTCATAGTCCCTTGTTCAGCCTCAGCAACCAGCAAGCACATGCTAGACTCCAAAACACATATCAGGAAGGTCCCTGCGTACCAAATATTAGACGTCAGCTTATAAGCGATCTTCACACACACAAAACAAATTGAATTTAAGACAAGTACATGTTGATGCACTTTAAACACAAGGCGAAATCGCTTACCTCACCGTAATTAGAAAGCGGCCCTGCATACATTTGACAGTGTGCAGTCATAAAATGAGGTATGAAATCATTACACCGCGTCATAGCAACGAGGGCCACACAAAATGATAGTACGTCGCACAAATGGTTAGCACGTCGTGGTGCATCAAAACAAAAGCTTCCCACACAGGCCTGTGTGATCCTCGCCTTTCCTGCTTCTACGCGTTGTTTTGTCATGTCCTAGTACCTCCTAAAGTCCCTCTATCAGCTCAGAGACGTTACAATCATTAACTATTCACCCAGACAGCTGCGGAAAGCTTACCCAAGTTTCCCGCCCTTTTCAAGAGCACGCAAGACTGATAGTCAGGCGTGCTTTACATGATTGAGATTTCCGTGCGGTTGGCCTAATAAACGGTATTCAACCACATGTTCCTTAGTGTCGAACTGCGTTGAGCTTTCGATTGAAACCTTCGATAATACACCTTTGGGGCGTTCGGGCCGACTGCCGGCCAAGCAGGCTCAATGGTCGTCAACAGAACATTCGGGCGCACGGAAGCTGAAACCTAAATGTAGAACTCCAGACAGCGGGTAATGACTCAATACATGCACACTGAAGTATCTAAAGAATAGAAAAATTGCTTACGTACCGTACAACACGAGAGCACACGGCTGACACGGCGACACAGCTCTCACGGCTCCCACCATGAAGGACGACGACCAGCCATTTTGCTACTAAAAGCAACACAAAACCCACAAAACAATAGCCGGATGTGACGTTTATTCTAAACCGGATAAGACGTCATGGGTTGCAGCAAGCATTTTGCTCCTGCAACCGGTTGCAGGAAGCATTTCGCTGCTGCAACCGGGTCGCAGCAGACGGCGCCTTTTACTGCTGCTTCTGCATATTTGTGAAGTAAAGGTTATTTTATAAAACTAATGTTACTGTGACTTTTTTACTCCTTTTCTCTTGCGTCTCCAAGGAACCTCTCCACTGTGCATGCTTGCAATATACAACAATTGCAAGGTTATTATTCCTATTATCAAAGATAAATAAACACAAAGTAAAAGGAAAAACAATGTGCCGATGGTGGGAACCGAACCCACGATCTTTCCCCTAAGCACATTACATTACTAATTTATGAGATTATCAAGTAATAATTAAAAAAAAAGACAAAGTACAATCCCCAATGCTTTCCTTGGCCTCGCCGAATGTTGGCTTCTTTCCTTCATGTATTATAACGAGCACCCTCATTCTCCCCTTCATTTATCTGCTTGTAGCTTACGGGAGTCTCGGTTCTGGCAGTCTTGAAGCCATAGATAGCGTAAGAGGGTTCTAGCACAGCTTTCGCCCTCGCTCTTGATCACGTTCTACGTGACGCTGGCAGTAACAAAGGACGTTAAGGGTGGCGCTGGTGAACACTCTCAAGGTTCGTATAAAGACAACATTAATACCCAAGAAAGTAGCTGGGGGGACAGCGGCCGATGTAGATCAGTTGGAAGAGCACCGGACGCGATATTCGGAGGTCGTGGGTTCGGTTCCCACCATCGGCACATTGTTTTTCCTTCTACTTTGTGTTTATTTACCTTTCCCTTAATCAGATTACATTACTAATTTATGGGATTATCAAGTAATAATTTAAAAAAAAAGACAAAGTACAATCCCCAATGCTTTCCTTGGCCTCGTCGACTGTTGGCTTCTTTCCTTCATTTTCCTAAGCAGAGTAGACGAATTGATTGCCAAAAACTTGCAAGGGCTGGGATAGGAATCTTTCAGTAGATGATTTCCTGGTCTTTTACAAATATTGCAATAGTAGCTCAACACCTATGAATATTCTTAAAGTTTTTCAAGAGCAAGGGCTGGGACTGAGATTTACATTTGAACGAATGTCACAAGAAAATAAACTGCGTTTTCTAGACCTCATTTTGAAGTTTTGTGCCTATCATGTTTGTTGGCGGTATTCGCCAAGGAGTGCACAGCCGTTGCTAGATTATGGATCGCAACATTCTAAGCTCGTTAAAGATGGCATCGCTCTGTCCAGCCTGGGGGCAGTTCTGTCAAAATCATGCTTTCATAATATGCGAATTAGCTTTAATGAACAACTGTCTAGGCTAGCGAATGCAGGATTTGCTGTTCACGTCATATTAAGAATATGTGATAAACTAATCACAAAAGTAAACCGTCGTGCGCAGGTTCACAGGAGCAGGAGGGGGCTGGACAGAGGGATACCAAAAGATTTGTGGCCCTGCCGTATGTGCATGGGCTATCACACAATTTGAAAAATGTAGCGAGAAGGTTTAAAGTTAATGTGGTTATCTCAGCACCAAATAAACTGTCAAAAATATGTAGCATAGTTAAGAACAAAGCAGCAAAAAAAGTCCAGGAAAGAAACACGTGTCGGGTGAAGCATGAGTTTTCCTATGTTCCATGTAAAGTAGGAGTGTTATACAGGATTCCGTTTCTCAATATAACGGCTTGAGGGGCAAGTTGGTGCATCATCGTATTCAGATATGTGGCGCAAATAAACACAAACACAGGAGAAGATACACAGCACACGCGCACACTACCAACTGTAAGAAGAACCGGAAAACACTTCCTCTTCTACACTCAGGCACGTCTCAACTTCCTCTTTTTCTCATTTTCCTCTTCTTTGCCCAGGGGGAAAAAGGCACTCACTTCCTCGCAGACCTTAACCTTGTCCAAACATGGCGGTGACCAATCTCTTCTTCCTCTTCTTCTATTCTTCCTCTTCTTTCCCAAGGGAATATCGACACTTACTTCCTCTCAGCCCGAAAACATCAACCAAACATGACAGTCACAAAATCTATACTGTCTTGTAAATCCACACCTCTGCTTTGCCCAGCCTACTGTATATGTGTGGTGGTGTTTTTAGTGAATGACTTGTGATTTTGTGGTGATATTTGCCTGTCCAGCGTGGTAGGAGCTGCTGGGCAAAGCAGAGGTGTGGATTTACAAGACAGTATAGATTTTGTGACTGTCATGTTTGGTTGATGTTTTCGGGCTGAGAGGAAGTAAGTGTCGATATTCCCTTGGGAAAGAAGAGGAAGAATAGAAGAAGAGGAAGAAGAGATTGGTCACCGCCATGTTTGGACAAGGTTAAGGTCTGCGAGGAAGTGAGTGCCATTTTCCCCCTGGGCAAAGAAGAGGAAAATGAGAAAAAGATGAAGTTGAGATGTGCCTGAGTGTAGAAGAGGAAGTGTTTTCCGGTTCTTCTTACAGTTGGTAGTGTGCGCGTGTGCTGTGTATCTTCTCCTGTGTTTGTGTTTATTTGCGCCACATATCTGAGTACGAGGATTCCGTTATCTTGTGCTAAAATGTATGTGGGTCAAACGGGCAGGTGTATTAATGTTCGGTTACGAGAGCACGAGAGATCATTAGAGATTGGTAGAGGCTCTAATCTTGTACACTGTAAGGGGTGGCTGCCATCCTTTTCTAACACAGACAGGTATTTTGGATGCCCATCCTGCACAGATTAACCGGGAAATTATTGAGGCTAGACATATCATGCGATTGGGTGAAAAATGTGTTAGTGAACTGTCGATCGCTTTAACAGATAATGAGGTCGGGTTTCTTGAACGTGGTGTGTGTGTGAGGTCATCATGATTTCGTTTTTTGTTTAATGTGTGGTTTGGTGCTGCTTGGCTGGGTTATTTATACTCCGTTTTTTCAATAAACTTCAGTTGCGAGTCAGCACCTGTCCTGTTTGTTCTTGACCTCCGTCCACATCTGTAGCGCTGTTTTTCCATCATGACAATAAATTCGTGCGGGTATACGCCCGTATCTTGTAGCCATTTCATGCTGAGCAGTAGGCTCGTTTCACTCCGGGGCTCATTTCACACTGGGCCAGTTTACATTTATGCTATCTCTCAGCTGGTCAGCAACTCTCTTGTACTGCAGAACCACGTATGGGCCGCACGGATGAATACCTTACGAGTTTTTTTACAGAAGCATGACCGTTTCTGTCGGCCCAGCCACTCCATCTGCTGAAGCTGCGAAGAAGGCAATAAAACCTCCTGATCATAAACCAGCACGTTCACACTGGCGCACACCAAAATGCCTGCTACTGCACAAACAAACTAGGCCACAAACGAAGCATCTTAAAAAAAGCAAATTACAAACTTCACGTCGACTCACAAATAGTTCCACATCATCTCTAAGTCGCTGCGTATGTCCTAAAACCCCGTTGCACCCCGAAGACAACAGCAACCGGCGACCGATCGGTGCACAGCAGCAAATATGCAACAGTTGTTTCAAGCGCAAAGAAATGGGATCGACGCCATTATGCGGTCTCCTCATACCTTCGCCCGGAGACTGTCGCGTGATTACACCGCGTCAGTAATTGAGACTACTACATAGCTGCGCTGCCGTGTAAAAACTCTTTAAAAAAGCTGCAAGACGGTAGCAGAACGATGACAAATGCTTTACCTAGAGCTCGCGGGCATGTACGAAACACCATCATTCGCGTACGGCTCACCATAGTCGGAGGCTGCAGGCAGGCCAGGGACAGGACCGAAGGCTGCGCTGTTGAATTTAGGGCAACAATCCACGAACTGAATCAGATTTTCACTGAGTTTGCATCTATTGGGATGATGGCCCGCAAACTACAGCAAGCCGACGCATGAAAAGCGACCTAGGGCTCGCAAGGCGTGAGCACTTGTCCGAAAAGCGCGCCAGCTTTTGCTCGGGTGCGGTGGCTCGGGCGCTGGCTCAAGCGGTTCGGTGGGTAATTGGCATCTGGGTTTGAGGCTTATTTCCGGAAAAAGCAAATACTAAAAGTTATTTGATGTCACATCCGTCCAGATAATCAACGCATCCCCCTTTCCACTTTGATCCTGGGCGCGCATACGCTGTTCACGGAGCCGGCTCTCTGCAAGTTCAGGTCTCTAAACCCCAGAGCTTCAGGAAAAGTGACTGCGCCTGCATCGACTTCCGGATGGATACCATTATATTCGAGTATAATATTGACACGTACATTAGAGGTGAAGAAGAAGAAGGAGCGCAATCGGTAGAAGTAGAGGATGAAGTGTCGGGTCATTCCTGTTGCCCGCATTCCTGGTTCAGCTCTCTCGGTGCTCTCGTTCAGCGGTTGCAGTTATTGTTCAGTGTAACAACTGTTACACATCTGGTGGAGGTGCTGGGTGCGCTTCCCGACCTGCGTACGCCATAGCACGCGGCCAGAGCGCCGTTGTCGGCTGCTTTCGCGGGCAGCGTCGTTGAGGTAAGCTCGCGGTATCCGATGTGGCAAGCGTTACGAATTTGCCATGTGTTTTCTTGATGAGGACAAGCTAGGGCATTTTTCGACGGGCCTTAATACGCCGAGCGAACGATCTGGCGAAAACGTACGGGAGTCAACGGGGCTGTAGTATGCTGCGCCATAGGGCGATACTCGAAGGTTCTATAGAAGCGCCTTCGGAGAGTACACTAGATACTGCCTATTTTACGTGTTGATGTTGACACTTGCTTTAGTGCGCAAAGTGTATGCGTTGTTGAAACTCGTACGCGTTTCGCAGTCGAGCGCAGACGTGCGCACCTTCCGTGCCCTTTCGTAAACAAACGCCGCCGACAGTGCCGCTGACTTCGTAATCGATAGTCCTAATCAACAGGTTGGTTACAAGGCATGCAAGACAGGAATGCCGATTTAGAGGCTGCTTTCGTTTACAGCGCAGTGATATTCGCAACATTATTGAAGGCGCACCAACATTTGCATGTCAATCGCAGTTACCATACTTTGGAAATGGCATTAGCTTTGGTCGTGTAGCAGCGCGTCGAAAAAAAATGGCATTAACCTGAACAAATGTAATTCGGTGCGATTGCTTGCTTTCTGCGTCGAAAAACCACGATTCACGGCCGCCGTCATTCTCGTGAAGCATCACTGGAAACTTATACAAACGTGTTCCTGGCAAGGTTTTATGTCTGTTTGAAAAATCAACTACGCAGAAATTCTTCCCGGACATTGCTAAAGGTTGACAGCGGCGTTATATCAGTTAAACCACGACCAAAGACGAAAACGCGACGCGCGCGCATAGAGGATGACATGAACAGCGCCCGACCCGAGCCCGCCTACGCTTTGCGGCATTGGCGACAGGCGGCGTTGTCGGCGTTTTGCGCATCGCCTTGCCTCCTGTTGTGTATCGCACTGCTGCGCCGCGCCACTTCCCATGCTGTACTTTGTCTGGCCTCAGCATCGTATTTCGCTCAACACCTCATCCTCGCATCCCCGCGGCTCTTCGGTCCTAGCATGTACGAAGCTACGCGATGACACAACTCTATTTGCTCCCTCTCTCTCTCTGTCTGGACTGTCTACCCTGCTTATACGCTTTCGCTGGAATAAACAGTTTTGCCTCAGACTCCGACGAGAGAACACTTCACTGGCGACGAGGATGGGATCGCCGCGATCCCGAGTGCGCAAGTTCAGTAAATACCGCCTCAGCAAAGCTCCTGGATCCGCTCCAGCCCTGCACAGCCGTCGACATGGCAGCGCTTCTGCCTTCGGCCACGATCGGAGAATTCTCGCCCGCCGAGCCTTCCTCCTGGCCAGTTTACTTAGAACGCCTCGAGTTCTACTTTCAAGCCCACGACATCCAGTCCGATGAGAAGAAACGGGCTTTCCTCTGCAGTGTATGCGCGGTGTCGACGCGTATACCCTGCTTCGCTCGCTCTGCGCACCCAAGGCACCTTCGGAGGTTCCCTTCTCAGAAATTGTTTCCAAGCTCGACAACCACTTCATCGGGAAACCTTCCGTCACTATAAAACGCTTCCGCTTCAACAAGCGAGACCAACACCCTGGCGAATCGGTACCGGATTATCTCGCCGCTCTTGACTCTTGGCCCGCCACTGTGAGTTCGGGGATTGGCTAGATCGACTTCTTTGCGACCGCCTAGTCTGTGGCCTGCGTGAAGAGCCTATTCAAAGACGTCTCCTGGCTGAACCGGATCTAAAGCTCTCTAAGGCCATCCTACTGGCACGTGCTGCAAAGGAAGCGGCCGCCAAGACAGAAGAGGTTCCCCGCTCGAGGGTCCCCTCAGCGCCCGGACGTCAAGCCAGCCAACCATCCTCCGAGTCAGCAATATTGGTGTTGCACCGGCGAGCATGACGCTCGTACTTGCTCCTACCATTCCGTCATCTGTCACTACTGCGGAAACAAAGGGCACCTCGCGAAGGCCTGCAGGAAAAAGGCAGCAAAAGAAAAAACTTCCAAGCCTATTCAGCATCGAAAGGAGTTTTCCCGGAAAAACAAGCACTCTCGTGGACGCAACCACCAAGATGGAAAAATACAGCGCAGAGAAGGACGAGGACAAAATGAAGACACATAGGACACACGAGCGCTGACTTGCAACAGTTTATTTCGAGCCTCAGAGCCTTATTATACAGATGAAAAACCCCAACATCATACATGCGCAGTAGGCGATACATTCATCGAAGTGTCTAAAGGTACGTCCGACGGATCCATTCGATTCTCGTAAAGATACGGCGGACGTCGATATACAGGCTCATGGCTATATGCACGTCGAACGCGGCCACATTCCGCGTGCTACGCGTGAATGAATCTTATCCTCTATGATATCAGCTAGCCGCGACTCTCGATGAGGTGCTACGAAGAGTGCATCCGTTCTAACGTATATCGCATATAGCTGCAGGCGATGCTACGTACTGCACCAGCTCCACCAGCTGGCATCGCGATACGCACATTCACGAGTAGCTTTCGCTTCGCACTAAACTATCACCTCGATTTGCCCGTAATGCGAGCGAGCTATTCCTAGCATTTACACTGTCTTAGGTCCTGCATCGACCTTTGAAGATCTAGCGCCGGCACAACACACACACACCTCGCCGTGCAGAACATTCGGCAGTCCAAAGTATGTATGTGAAATGGCATTATGCTCGTTCCTCACATGCAGACCGAGAAAACAGGATGTTTTTAGCTAAATTCTTCGTTTAAATTCTACCTCAGAGCCGTGGCAGAAGACATGCCGAATCTACTAGAGGCCTGCACATCGACTCGTCGAGGTGAAGACCTACTGCACCGCACCGCAAGAGTGCACAACCGGAAAGCCGGAAGCGTGAATGATCCGAATTCCCTGTGAACAGCAATGTTCTTTGGTATATAGGGGATTACTAGACTAAAGTGCTTAGGCTGCATCTTTTTCTTGTCGCTGAAGTTTGCGTACATGTAGTTTAAACCCCCGCATGCTCGAGGTTAGCGTGACCCGACTGAACGGCCGCGCAGCTTTGAAACGATCGGGATCGATATGCATGCATCGCCGGGCTTAGGTACGCGGTAGAAAATGTGCGCTGCACATTTCGTTGAAGAAGCTGACTCTTGGAATTTTGCAGAGTGTACCATGCAAGCGATCGTTGCTACAAGCACGCATCCATGTTCCCACGGCTGGCCTACCCCGAGGCGCATAAATGTTCAACCGTGGACGTATCAATGATCGAAGAGAGGACAGATTTTCACAATATTGGGCGCGAAATCGATAGCTACCAGTGCTCAGTGTTAGAGAAATTCTGCCTTGATCATGCGCAATTCAGTGTTTCAGGTGTGGTCAGTAGCTATATAAGTTTGAACAGTTCGCCTTTCAAGTCAGCGGCGCCAGCGATGGATCGGCGGAGCGATTTTCCACGCTACACCGCTGTCTTGCTAGAAAGCCTATCTAGGCGGCGTTTGACATTCACCTGCATTTTGTTGGCCCCGTAATTGAAAGCAACGCCTTCAGAAACGCGTTAAATGTTCAAAAATGTATTCTCTTCAACAGTTTCACTCCAGGCTGTCAAAGCAGGCGGACGTTGATAAAACAGTTGAGCACTCCAGTCTTTAGAAATCTGTACAATCACCTTCAGTTTGTAAAATTATTGGAATAGGTCACTTTCCGATCGCTGGGACATAGGCCCTCATGACAGCGCTGTCATGTGAATAAGGACCACACCAGGCCGAAAGCTTGTCTCATATAACATAGCTAACCAAGGTATACCTTACAGCATTGTGTTGATTTTTATGGTGCCTAAGCGACTAATGCTGCCATGCACCAAGAACAAGGTTTAATGTATTTATTTTGTGTGTAATGACTAAAATGTTCTTTAGGATGTAGCTTGTTTAGGAACATTTTAGGAAACCAAAAATGCAGGAAATTTGCACGTCTCTCCTAGGATCATGCTGGGATGGAAATGGATCTGTTGGAAATTGTACAAAATGTTTCCTCTTTTCTCGACTCTGGCGCATGTGTAAGATATGGTTTATTGTTAGTTCATCTCCACACTCCTTGCATATTGGTTTGTCCTCTTTCATAAGTATGAAGCTGTGTGTGAGGTTTGGGTATGTGTTTTGTGAAGATGACCTAAAATGTCCTCCATGTTGTGTTTTTGATTACTGCATGATTTCCATTCCTTAATGACAGGTTTGACAAGTATAGTTTGTAGTTTATTTCAATGTTTCAAAAATCCTGCCATTTCACTCTCACTTTTCTTTGTACAAGCTTCTTGGTATCTTCATGCAGCATATTCACCCTCTGTAATTTAGCATTGCGTCAAGGTAACCTGGTTATTTCTTTTCATCACCTTTCAAGACTACTTTCCCGATTTCATAAAGTTTCTGACGACAGGAACTCCTTGGAAGTCATAGAAATAAATTAGATCCACAATCATGAGCTATCTAGGGTATGCATATACATGTCCATCGCTCAGTGGAATGGCGTCAGTACGCTGTTAGAACAGGTCTTGAGATAACAACAACCATTGTCTGAGGTGGTCCTTTAATGGGCATTGAAATGCTATGTAACTACAGGTACTGATAGAACTCTTGATCATGTTATGTGATGATGCGATCCTTGCATGAATATAGGTATACATTTCAGAATCTGCAGTGCACCACTTACTTGACCATTTGCCACCAGTTTGTGTGAAAATGTATTTTTCATGCATGTTAACCAGTGTTTAACAGATGACCCCTGTGCACAAGCCAAAAGTGCCACGAGCCAAATGTCACGAGGCCACACGACATGGCAGGAGCTGTTAAGCCAAGCTTACAAAGTTATATTTGAAATATTTCAGCTTCAACGTTTCAGCTCCAATTAAGAAAGGTTGAGGCTTACAGAGGTCTATGCCAGGTTGTCTATCACCTAACAGGGCAGCCTACGACCGTATGCTAATGAGTATATCTGAGATAACAGACATGAATTAAGGAATTAGTAGTAATGTTTGTAGCAAAGGGCATGTAAATTAACGAGAATCCACAGTGGGATCTGCAGACAAGAACCATTAACGCTGGCACACCATACCCTTACAGGTGGAGATTAGGAGTCTCCCTAATTTTTTGTCTGCTCAAAGCTTGTCATTTCCTTCGTTCTTCCAGATGAGGAAGATGTGAAAATGATAGCATCTAAAATGCCAGAGACCATCGTTAACAAGGATGCTGATCCCAACAGCGTAAAAAGGAATTTCAGAAAAGATGGGTGACTAGTAATGCTGGCAACAGTTGAAACTAAGTGGAAAGGCATGAAATTGAAATGCAACATATGCAGAGATATGTTGCGAGACGACCAGTCTGTGGTGTGCGACATCTGTCTCCGTTAGTTCCATCAAGTGATTGGCCAAAGCAGATGGGGCTTGTGGTTTTGTGATAAGCACAGTGTAGTAGCATAGATGCAACCTTGCCCATTAATAGTTCGAGTGGAGTAAGTGCATTGTTTTGTTTTGTTCATGGTTTCCATGAAAACATTATGAGAAATTTTTTCCTAGAGAATGTTTGCTGAAATGTGAATATAATGTGCAATAAAACTAGTGTTTTCTTGCTGTTTACTTTTCCTTGTATACATTAGTTCTGTGAAGAAAACCACAGGCTAGAAAGAAATGTAATGGCATGCATTTTGATACTTGGCCCCGTTGTGCTGGCTCAGTAGTTAGAGTGCTTGGCTGCTGAACCCAAAGATGCAGATTTGGTTCCAGCCACAGCAGGGACATTTTAATAGAGGCGAAACAATAGGCCGTCATGCACCGTGCGGTGTCAGTGCATGTAAAAGAACCCCATATGGTCGAAATTATACCGGAGCCCTCAACTATTGTGTTCCTCATAGCCGTAATTATTTTGGGATGCTAAACCAGATATATATCACATCATACTCTGAGTAAGATGCTATTCATGGTCAGTTAATCATACACTAAATGATCAATTTTTTTTCTGCGTGGTACAGCAGCTGTTGTACAATTTTACTTTAGCCTTCATGAAGAATATCACACTGGCTCCACATGGCCTTCTGTTGACCCTTGATATGCGTCACAATCACACACCCGAGTATGTATTTGTCTAAAGGCACCTATGCATGCAAGGAGGGGACCGTTACTTTCCACTTGTCAGAACTGAAATGCATGATCCAGATCATTTCTGTAATTCAACTGCTTGCTATTTGAACTGTCCAGCATTGATGCAAGTTTCAAAGAACTGCAATTAGCAAATTAATCTAAGCAGCAAACCATGCCAAGAACTGCTTCGGTTTCATCTTTAGCAACTGTTTGGGAACTAAAATTAGCCAAATGTTGCAAAACATAGATGAGAGGTTACAAAATCTAAAAAACAATGCAGCCTACCTGTGGCATGTAGGGTTTCACATCCTAAAGTGACATATGTAGCTATGAAGAATACCGTAGTGGAGAGCTCCAGACTAATTTGACTGCCTGGGCTTTGTACTTTGAATTGACATCTTGCAGAAAACAGAAGCATTTGCATTTCACCTGCACCAAAGTGCGACTGCCATCACTGGTATTAAACATCACGACCTTGGGGCAAGTAGCCTAACGTGCCACTAAGATGTCGCAGCGTGTACGTACATGCTATACATGTCAACCTTTCTAGCATTAAAGCTGTCACATGCATGGCAGATATTCATGTTCAGCTTTGGACTGACAAGTTTAAAAGTGTACTATTTGTGTTTGTCTAGCATGAAAAACAAAGGAAACTAAGGAAAAACGAAAAAAAAAAAATGAACATAATATGTTGAAAAAGCATTAGTCATTAACACATAAAGCATATTCGTTCCTTTATTAATGATAAAGTGGCCTTCAACAATAGTACAAAGCCTGAACATTTAGAAAGGTGCTGTGCCAGGCAGCTATTTTACAGAAACCTGAACCATTTCACCTGTAGTAATACGCATCCCGGCGGTGTGGGCTGGGCACTTATTTTTCGGTCCACTCCAACATGCGAAAACTGCATCGTGCATTCCCATTTTCCGAGTTTTGAGCTCTGTAGTACAGGCTAACAAATTGTCGATGACTTATTTTCGTCTGATTGTTGCACAGCGCGTGTAAATAAATTACCACTGCACCTAATAAACACTGACATGCACGTGCAACATCGCCGATCATAAACGGACACACTGATGTCCGTCCGGACATCGGCGCACTCATCACAGCACTCTTCGTAGTCTCACACAGCACTCTAGTAGGACGTAATCCGTAATCACAGCATCTCACGGTAAGCACAAACCACGCCTCCAGTTGTACAACAAACACGAATGACGCGATGCTTGGGCTAGAGACACGCCGGCGGTGCCCAGCTTTTTCAGCGCCGCTTGTACTACGTAGAACTTGCAGCATCAAACCTCAATGCGAGCAGAAAGCGATGCGTTACGTGACGAATCTCATCACAGATGGAAGTGAGGAAACTTTGAAGAATCAAAACTACATAATTACATAACGACCGTCGTAGACGTTAATCCACATAATAACGAGGACCAAATGAGCGGGCGTGCGGGCCGCGGGCTGGCCGTCAACACCGCGATTACATGCGCTTGCGCTCTGGTCGTGCTTGCCACCCTGCCGCGGTCCAACTCACGTAAACCTATCATCATGACATCACGTAGTATATCACCCATTCTAGGCACTATTCTTGCCACTGTACTATTCTTTGTAATTTCACATTTCACGCATGCAGTATGTAGTACGTACTTCTTACACCTCGCACGTACACCTCATACCAACTTCGATTTGGCTACATATGGCTACCATGTTGTTGCTACAACCACATCTGAGTCCGGCTTTCCCGACGGATCCCAAGGCCCATATCGGAGAAAAATGCGTTGGGTCCGTCGGAAGAACCCTACCGATCGGGTCCGTCCGCCGTACCTCTGAAAAATATTTCCCGGATCCGTAGGACGGATCCCGAAGAAAAACGCACCGGGTCCGTCGGACGTACCTTTAAGACCATTGATCGGGTCCGTCCGACGTACCTTTAGCCACAGCCTACATTCATATCTTGTCTTAAGTATATCAACTCCTTACGAGTAAGAGCGATAGAAGGCTTGGCTACGCAAGACTCACCCAACCGATCTATCATTTCAGCTTCTATAATCTCACGAGTCAGTTGACATCGGTTTTTTGCGATAACATGGCATTGTTGGTAGTCAGGATAGCACACGGACATTTCATCTGGATCGTGTTGGTTTACAGTTTCGTCATTACAGTTTAGCTTACATTTCCTGCAGTGTACATCCAAAAACCCTCCTCGCTTTTCAGACACATTGTTACAATGTTCCCGGAGGCGGTCATTCAAGCACCTACCGCTTTGCCCTACATAGCTTTTCCCACATTTCAAAGGGATGCTGTAAACCACTGAACACGAACATTCTACAAACTTTGTGCGATGGTTCTTCTTGCAATTAGGGTTTCTTGAACCACCGGGCCTTGTCAATCTGCACAACTTCTGCAGCTTATCAGGGGCAGAAAAGACAACTTTCACATTCCCCCGTTCACCGATCTTTTTCAGGCGATGAGACAGGCCATGAATGTACGGGATCACAGCAATCCGCTTGTTAGTAGGCGGCAGTGATTAGTAGGCGGCAGTTAGTAGGCGGCAGGTAAAAACTCAAGCAAAAAAGCTCTGTACCAGGCTGAAGCTAGAAAACGTTGTTAAGAGCATAGAAGCTTGTCACCGAGATTATCTAGATGTCTTTTTTAGCGTCAAAACGCACAAGGCTGACACTCCCTTCAGGACAATTGTCTCAGAAGACGGCACTTGGCAAAAATGCATTGCCCTTTTTCTTCAGAAAAAGCTCAACCTTTTGCGCATTGACGACCCTTTCCTAGTTAAGAATTCTGACGCCGTTTTGAATTACCTAGAGTGTTTTCCGCATAAAAATCTCAGAGCATTCTCAGTAGGCATTAAGGATCTGTTCTACTCGTTGCCTCAGTCAAGTTTGCTCACTTGTGTCCAGGACTGCATCGACACATTTGGAAATGTAGCTTTTATGAATGAGACCGGGATGTCCAGCAGTGGCTTCTTGGAACTCCTTAGTTTTTATCTCCGGTCAACTTTTATCCAATGGGAGGGGCAACCTTATCTGCAGAAGGAAGGAATTTGCATTGGTTCCTGTATAGCCCCAGTTCTTAGTGATTTATTTTTAGCTGATCTTGACAGAGCCCTTTGTAGCCGTCTACCAAATTTTGACATAACCAAGATTCTTAGGTATGTTGACGATTTCTTAATTTTCCTTGACTGCAGTTCGGACTCATTTGAAGAACTAGCTGCTAACACATTAACCTTTTTACGCGCAGGTTTTTCGCCTCTAGAATTAACACATGAGATGCCTTCTGACGACAGCATTAGATTTCTGGATATCAGACTTTTATTCCGTAACGAACAGATTTACTGGAAGTATGAACCTCGCTCCAATAAGCCACTGCTCCCATTTGGGTCTGCACATTCCAAACTTGTAAAGAGGGGTATTGCGGGACTGTGCTTAAGGAATTCCCTGTGTAAATCTTGTCCTGAACTTATGGCTGCCAGCTTCAATGAACAGATCCTTCGTCTCCGAGCTGCGGGATATCCCACACATGTCATTATCAGTGTCGCCGAAACCCTACTTAAGCGCTTGTGCTCAAAAGAAACTAGTAAATCACTGCCGCCTACAAGCGGATTGCTGTGATCCCGTACATTCATGGCCTGTCTCATCGCCTGAAAAAGATCGGTGAACGGGGGAATGTGAAAGTTGTCTTTTCTGCCCCTGATAAGCTGCAGAAGTTGTGCAGATTGACAAGGCCCGGTGGTTCAAGAAACCCTAATTGCAAGAAGAACCATCGCACAAAGTTTGTAGAATGTTCGTGTTCAGTGGTTTACAGCATCCCTTTGAAATGTGGGAAAAGCTATGTAGGGCAAAGCGGTAGGTGCTTGAATGACCGCCTCCGGGAACATTGTAACAATGTGTCTGAAAAGCGAGGAGGGTTTTTGGATGTACACTGCAGGAAATGTAAGCTAAACTGTAATGACGAAACTGTAAACCAACACGATCCAGATGAAATGTCCGTGTGCTATCCTGACTACCAACAATGCCATGTTATCGCAAAAAACCGATGTCAACTGACTCGTGAGATTATAGAAGCTGAAATGATAGATCGGTTGGGTGAGTCTTGCGTAGCCAAGCCTTCTATCGCTCTTACTCGTAAGGAGTTGATATACTTAAGACAAGATATGAATGTATCGCCTACTGCGCATGTATGATGTTGGGGTTTTTCATCTGTATAATAAGGCTCTGAGGCTCGAAATAAACTGTTGCAAGTCAGCGCTCGTGTGTCCTATGTGTCTTCATTTTGTCCTCGTCCTTCTCTGCGCTGTATTTTTCCATCATGAATAACCAACACGCCCAGACTGCTACGGTATGCAACCACCAAATCTTGCAATCAGCTGATCCGGCTCAAGACAAATTCTACGACTACGGTTAGTTTTCATCGCGAAATTCAAGACCAGAAGTCTACGGGTAGTGCCAACAACGTCACTTCTTCGGCAGTCTGTGTGGACGTCTTGATGAACAGTAGGCCTCTGACTATGGAAGTTGATTCCGGGGCCGCCTGCAGCATCATCAGCGAAAACACCATGCAGAAACTTCGGCTGTCAAGGCAAGACCTAAATGCCATCTTCTCTACAGCTGCGCTTTTATACACGGGAATGCTTAGAGATTGCGGGATCATTGGAAGTCACTTGTCTCATACAGAACGAAGAGCGCTCGCCTACACCTTCTCGTTGTTCGAGGAAATGGCACCAGCCTTTTAGGGAGAGACTGGTTTTCGGCGTTGGGCATTTCACTCTGCGGGATAATCCACGCGTCTCAAATCGAAGTTCCGATAACCTTGTTGAACGCTGTCTCAATACCCAGAAGTCTTCGCTGAAGGACTAGGGAAGAGCAATTGGGACCATCCGTTCGCATCGAGCTCAAGGCTGAAATCAGTCCCATCTTCATGAAAGCACGTCAAGTTCCGGTGGCTCTACTGCCCAGAGTGGACGAAGCCATCGATTTTCTCGTACAGGAAGGCGTCTACCAGCCCGTGCGATCCTCCAGATGGGCGACACCGGTATTCTGCGTTGTTAAGAACGGCAAGATCAGGCTTTGTGGTGATTACAAAAGCACCGTTAACCAAGCAATCAACATGGAAACGTATCCTCTTCCAACCATCGATCAGCTTTTTTCGAACCTTGCTGGATGCACTGTATTTTCACAACTAGACCTCAATCAAGCCCATCAGCAGCTTGCCGTGGACAATGAAACATCATCATCATCAGCCTGACTATACCCACTGCAGGGCGAAGGCCTCTCCCATATTTCTCCACTTAACTCGGTTCTGTGCTAGCTGCATCCACTTGACTCCCGCGAACTTCTTAACCTCATCCACCCACCCAACTTCCTGCCGCCCCTTGCTACGCTTTCCTTGTATTGGAATCCAGTTTGTTACCCTAAGCGACCATCGGTTATCCTCTCTTCGCACTACATGTCCTGCCTATGCCCATTTCTTCTTAATTTCCACTAGAATGTCGGTAACCTGAGTTATTTCTCTGACCCACTCTGCACGCTTCCTATCTCTTAATGTTACCCCTACCATTTTTCGTTCCATAGCCCTCTAGGCTGTCCTCAACTGGACAATGAAACAGCCGATCTCCTAACAGTCAATACGCACCAGGGACTGTTCAAAGTTACTCGCCTGCCGTTCGGAGTGTCACCCGCCGTAGCCATATTTCAGCGCTACATGGAAGAGCTCCTCTTGGGACTACCTGAGTCCACGTGTACTTGAGCGATATTATAGTGGTAGGTCAAGATGCCTACGAGCACCACAATCAGCTGCGAGCTGTGCTGAAACGCATAAGGGACGACAACATTCGTCTGAGCCGAGAGAAATGCACATTCGGCACGCTGGAAGTCACCTTCCTTGGATACCGCATTGACGCCGCCGGTATTCATTCGACCGAAGAAAAGGTCGAAGCACTTAAAGAAGCTCCTAGTCCAAAGAACAAGCAGCAACTTCAGTCTTTTCTCGGACTGCTAAACTTCTACAAGATTCTTGCACGGTGCAGCTCACACCATCGAGCCTCTATACTGCCTGCTTGCAAATGATCAGACGTGAAGATGGCGCCAAGAAGCCGACGCTTTCAAGCGCGCCAAGGAGCTCATACAGACATCCGATGTCTTAGTCCATTACGACATGCACAAGCCGCTCACGCTTGCCTGCGACGCATCTGCCTACGGCATATGATTTGTCCTTTGTCACGAGGACACTACCGGACACGAATCTCCTATTGCCTTCGGTTCCCGTACTCTCAGTTCGACCGAAAGGAACTATTCTCAGACAGACCGAGAAGCTCTGGCTGTCGTTTCCGGCGTCAAGAAGTTCCATCAATAGCTTTATGGAAGGCATTTCAAGGTCTACACGGACCACAAGCCTCTGCTGGGTTTGCTGCATCACATTCGTCCAATACCTTGCGTGCTTTCACCGAGGATGCTTCGATGGAATTTGCTCCTTGCACAGTACGACTATGAGCTGATCTATCGACCAGGGTGTCAAATGGGCAACGCTGATTCACTCAGCCATCTTCCGTTGCCCTCGACAAATGCTGAAAGTCCCACTATGGCAGACGTCCTGCTGCTTGAAAACCCACAAGAAGCCTTCGCGGATGCATCCAAGATTGCTCAGCTGACAAAAAAAGGATTGTGTGTTGTCGCGAGTACTCAAGTGGATTCGTACTGGATGGCCAACAAAAGTAGAGAACCAGTTCCAACCTTACTTCGTGCGCCGCGACGAACTCTCCGCTTATCGTGATTGCATTCTGTGGGGCTCCCAGGTCGTGATTCCACCGCAACTCCACATGGGGGTGCATCTACTTCACTCATCACATCCAGGAATCGTTCGCATGAAGGGACTCGCGCGAGGATACGTGTGGTGGCCGAAACTCGTGGAGAGCACCGTACGTGCGTGTGAGACCTGCCAAAAATCCAGGAACGCTCCACCACGCGCTGCAGTCCATCCCTGGGAGCAGACTACGCGTGGTCTAGGCTGCACGTGGACTTCGCTGGACCAGTCCAGGGCAAGATATTTCTTATTGTCGTGGACTCGTTCTCGAAATGGCTAGAGGTCGTTGTGGTGAACACTACTTCAGCTGCAGTCGTTATCCGAGAACTCAGAAGGCTGTTCGCCACACACGGACTTCCTGACGTCGTCGTGTCCGACAACGGTTCTGCATTCACCTCAGCTGAATTCCGACAGTTCCTCGCCAGGAACAATGTTCGTCAAGATTTAGTCGCGCCATACCATCCATCTTCTAATGGACAGGCCGAGCGCTTCGTTCAGGAAACAAAGAAAGCCCTTAAATGACTGAAAGGAGGCGACATCGTTTCCTGTTCCAGCAGCACTTGCTGCCCTGCACGACTACAGGAAGAAGCCCGGCGGAGCTACTGTTCTCACGTCAGCTAAAGTATGACCTAGACTACTTGCACCATGATTCCCAGGAGGGTGACCCGCGACGTGACCAGCTGTCACAGAAGTTCCGCCCCTAGCAAAAAAGACCAATAGGGAGCGTTATTGGTTCTATAAGAATCGGTGTTGGTTCTGTAGGTATTCTATGTGTTGTATCTGCATTTCTATGGGACTTATGCTGAAACTCACAATTCTTATAGACTGGTACATATTTGTCCTATAGGCAATAGTATTGGTTTCATAGGTTTATCTGTGGGTTGTATAAGAAAAGTATCAGACCAGTGCAGAAGCCCATACATCTAATAGACTGATACATGCTTGTCTTATAGACCACTACATATTGGTTCATGTGTCTGATACATCAGTATGCCTTTGTTTATGGGTCTTACATGCAGGATCAGTCAGTTGGAGATTTTAGGTCTTTTTCATTGTTTGCTTTTCCATCTCGGACACATCAACAAAACTCACGCATTCATCCCGTTTATTGAGTGTTGCCGTAACGTACAATATTAGCCGCAATAACAATTGAGAACGCCGCGACACAAAATATTCTCACTTAATTCTGCGCGAGGTCTCAACAAACTACGTACGGTTGGAGCCGCAAGACGCCCGACGCTTGGATCACTGAATGGAGATGGGAAAGCACGCGGATATAGCACGGTTCTGTCGGGGCCCAGCTGAGTCACAATCACCTACATGTGCAGAGCAGAGGGCGGTGAAATGGATTGAGAGGCGCGCGTCCAAGCAACTGCAACCGCCGCCGAAGCGAGAGGAGTCGACATCGAGCACACGACGAATACGGCTCGAGCTGCCGCCGCGGTAGCGCGATGCCGGCTGTGCTTCGCAGCAGAGAGGTAGGTATAGAGGTTTCCTTTCTCTCACTCCTAATCCCGCGCAAGCGTTCCCGTCCACAGAAAACAAGTGAGACAGTTACCGCGCCTTTCCCTAGCCTCTCTCATCCTCCTTTCCACCTCTCCTCTGGGCGCGCATGCGCAGCTCCCCTAGAGGCATTGGCGCTGGCGCGATCGTTGATGGGTCTGGCGGCACTTTGCCTGTGTTTATAAGTTTTCGCCGTTTTTTGGGGTGCTTCTCGACGATATCAACGTTCCAGCGCAAGTTCAGCTTTTGACCAGGTGCGTGTGCATCACTTGCAACTTCGGGCTGACGTTTATACTTTGTCAGTGTATGATGTGGCTTTGCGTTGTAGAATGCCGTTGCCTGCACGCCAACAAAGGAATTTGAATCGCGCGGTGTGATATAACGCAGCGCCGAGTTTGAAAGTTGTAGGCACGATTTTTTGAAAGTATTGATGGAACTTTTTAGCGTTAATCTGTTTTTGAATGTCATCCCCTATCTGCATCCGCATGAATACGCGCGCAATCGCGGTTATATATGTGCGCCGATTTTTTGAAGTCATATGGTGGTGTCGCGCTCTTGAAATCGCTTATTTTTCAAGCTGTACCGCAATTTTTTATTTCTTTCAGGTGCATTAGTATTGGAGAGACTACATCATCGGGCCGAAGTCCGCAATCTTGGAATCGAGGGCTACCTGGATGCAGTCAATGTTTGGATTATATGCCAGTATGCGTTGCCGCTGTCATTGTGGAATAAAATGTGTATACATGCGCCTGCTGCGTAACTCATCCCTAGGAAATGGAAAATAGCTGCCCTCTCCCTTCAAGTGTCCGCGGAGAGGTAAACACACGCAGGTACTCGATGAGACCAATATTCCATAGGGCCTACAAAATCAATAGTAAGCCTACTGGTTTTGTAGGTCTATCAGATTATTGACAGCTATGGGTGTACTAGCATTACAGACCTATCTGTTTTACCAGATGCTATAGGACCGATAAAACCATAACCTATACGAACAGTAAACAATTGACCTATAAAACCAATACTCCAGCAGACCTGTAAAACCAATAGGCTAGAATACCCATACGACCAATATTCTGGCAGACCGATAAAACCAATATCAATAATCTGATAGACTATTAGTTTTCTATTGGATTTTTTGCTAGGGCGCTATGCCTAAGCGCCTAAACGGTTTCACATCAAAGCCGTAGCTGGAAGCGCTTTGGAAATAGTAATTTTTTTTATTCCTTCATCAAATTAGGCGCTTATTATCCATAATTAACAGATCATGCGTTTCTGAAGGTGACGAAAGAAATTCGCCGTGTCGGCAACTCGGCGCCGACAGACCGCGGCAGCAGGAGCGACCTGTTCCGCCCGCGCTGGGTGCGGTGGCTACGGATTAGCTGGCAGCAATGGGTGCCAGTTTTTTTTCTTTTTTTTTACGATGGTATTTGGCATATTTCACAAACATGACAAGCTGCACAATTATAGGATCACAGTAGCATTTATTGCAGGTGGCATGTTTGTAGTTTATTTTGGGTGTATCTTCTCATCGAGTCTCTGGAGTCGAGATAACACATTTCCTCGTTGATCGCAATCGGATGAGTACCTCACACTCATTCGATACCCAAGGTCGTTTTCATCGAATGTCATTATATTTTCTCGGGTAGCAGCAAACAAATATCATTTTGAACGAACGTCATTCGATGGAAAAGGTACTAAATTTACCGTGTGGCAGGGCTGAGTGATAACTATTGATAACTATGTTTTTAGTGTTTTCTGCTTGTCATTGCACCTTCCATGAATACTTCTTGTTTAAATTTGGTTGACTCCGCTACCGGGAATATACAATACGCATTAGATTTGTTAAATGCTTAGCCAGACGATCTTTAGCGTGCATTGACATCGCACAGCACACGTCATTTTGCGTTTCGCCTCCACTTAAACGTGGGCGGCGCGGTCGACTTCGGCCCCGTTAACTCGATCTTCCTCAGTAGCCTGAGCTGCTGCGGCAGGTTATTGAACAGACAATTTCCAATATGCGTTTTGAAACTTGCCATGCAATTACTTTGAAGACCAGAGCCAGTGTTCTTGTTGGCTGGCAAGATTACGAAAACATAACATGTCGCTGTACTTGATATTCAATCTAAATGTTCTAGAGCTTGTTATAAAGCGCGCTGTAATTCTGCAGTTGGGCGCGAGGGTGATACAAATGAAATCAACATGATATTACAATAATAAAATAGGATATAAAGTTTAAATCTAATATGCTCTTGGCTAACCTGTGATGCGGCTTTTCAGATATGCTGATATCTCATTCCCCCATGAAATTATCTACCCGATCTGCCTTTTTGACGACGGAATACGTGAAATCCATGCCGTACAGGCAGTGGTAAAGCGCAAGCATGAAACATCTGAACTCTTGCTACAGGAGCCCAATATGCGCTATTTATCTGATGCTCAGAATTTGCAAGCTCGCTGGCTTTTCCTGCGGTCGCACCGCTACGAAACCACTCACAGTTTCGAAGACGCTACCTAGTTTTCTGTAGCAATTTATTGCATGTAAACGAAGCAAGCGTGTACCATGAAGCAAAGAAAGAGCATTGGTTCATAGGTCAAGGAATGAACGAATTAGGGTGGCGTTGTAATGAAAGCGGGGCACCCAAAATGAGCTGCACTTCGTATATATACGCAACCTTGTTTACGCCAGTCTGCAGGAGACACTTGATGCATATGGAGGCGATGCAGTTTCAGACGGCCGTGATATTAAACACATGTCCGCTATTATAAAAGGCGATCCCCTTGCGCACACTGTCACCGCGGAAGTGCCCGCGAGACGCGCACAAACGGCAGATCGCACGCGTGCGCCACGGCCAGGCTTGCCGCATGAGGCCCGCCTCGGGTTCCGACGGCCGCCGCTAGGCGGCTTTCAGTGGCGCCCCTATAGGCGCTGCGCATGGCGAGCACGTTTGGGGCCGCTGTTTCTTTGATGCCGCTAGGGAGTGATGCAGTCGTTTTACGTGACCTAATCAGGTCGATCGTCAGGGAGGAATTACAAGTCCTCCAGCTGCCTCCCAGCGTGCCGTCTCCCTGGTAGCACAATATGTTTCTGTAACATTGCAGCAACATTGTCAATGTTGTACAATGTTGCGATAACATTGGACTACATTTATCCAACATAATGCGAAAACTTTCAACATTCGATAACGTTGCTGCAATGTTAGCAAGTAACATGCTGGCAATGTTGCTCTAAAGTGGTCTTTCCACATTGCAGCAATATTGTCAAATGATGTATAAATGTTGAACCACATATATACGATGACATTACTATAACATTTACTTTATTGGCTAACTGTCGTTCTTTCAGACTATTTCTGCAGCCCAAACAGAAAAGCCGGTATTAGGTCACTCCAAATTGACCTTGTCACTTCCCCGTATGACAATGTTTATTTATTTTTTAGTTTGAATGTAACCTTGCATGTCATGTGCATGCGATGAACAGTACAAGTGAACTGAACTTTGTTACACTGAGATAGAAATAATATATATTTATATGCAATTAATTTAGACTGCTGAGATTGCATTATTTTTCAATTAAACATGCAGACTAAAATTATAACTGCTGAAGAAATTTAGTTCTGTTTTCACTAATGCCCCGCAGCCTAATGGCCATGAAGATCGTCGCGAATCCAAATCAAGTCGAAATCGCGGCCGCGCCGAGAGCCATTCCTGCCAAACCGCGTGTAAGCGGCGATCGCGGCAAATTCTTCACGTGCATGGAGCATTTTCCTTCCTCCATGGCTCACGTGTGTTTCCCTTATTCTAGCATAGTTTTCTTGTGGTCGCCGTGTTCTTGCTGCTGTGTTGCATTGCGGCTTCATAAGAATTCAGCTGAAATGACGGAGGCCTGCACAGAGGATAACATCAGTGGTGAGTGATTTCTAACCTACGTTGTTGAGCTGTGACACGTGTTGCCTGGCACAAAGCCAGTAGTGCATATATGCATGTGTTACTCATGCCCTTCGTGATAGTTTGGTAAAGTGCTACATTCATTGTATCATGAAGAGAGTGAAGTGTTCGCTAAGCGAAGTGTCGATCCGGCAACGACGCCGAAGAATAGCAGAGGCTGTTAACGGCAACTAGAAAACTGTTCGGCAGATGTCAGTCCTGATAATGGTCGTGACAGCTGTCCATGTCTGTGTTCATAGAGCAGCGTAAAATTTTTGTAATTAGAGATGTGCCCACCAAGATGCTTAGCTTAGCAATTCGATTTTTATTTTTTATTTTTTTTTTCAGGGATGCAGCTTCACTTGTGTCAGCATCATGGTTTGGAAGAGACCCTCATCGTGACCAGCTGGAGGCTACCAGGGCACAAGCATTTTTAGACATGCTAAATTGTTCAGTCAAATGCTGACAATACTTGTTTGCAGTTTTTCAGTGCAATGGCGCATGTCCAAAGAAGGAAGGATTAAACTAGTTGTAATGACTCTATTCTGAATACCGAACTAGGTTGTACTCCTACTTTGTATATTTGTGTCAAGTTTCTGCACAAAATAGTGCTACACTGTGTTATAGTGTTTGCGTAAATAGTTTACTGAAGTGTTTTATATTTGTAAATGCAAGTTGAGGGGTGGTGGGTGCATTTTCATGCTATGCTATTGTGCCCAGTAACTGTTCAAAACATTATCTCTGGTTCTTGTTCCTGAGTAGCCTGTGTGTTGTTTTGTAGCTTTGTTGTAAGTTACTTTATAAAGTAATTAAATAAAATAAATCTTGTCTGTGAAATGTAGGCCCATGTGGCACATTTTTCAATCTATGCCAATGTGCCTGTGTAAATGTTCAGTATGTTATATATCTGCTTCCTTTTTCTGAATAGGCAGTACTGCTGTTTTATATTTTGTTGCAAGTTTCTGCAATTAATAATTTACTAAAGTGTCATGTTTGTAAAACTCAAGTTGAGGGACATGCACATTTTAAAGCTATGCTGATGTGCTTAGTAACTGTTGACATTATTTGTGCTTCCTGTTCTTGAGTAGCCAAATCGGCTGTGTGCTATGTATGATTGTTGCAAGTTTCTGCATAAAACGATTGTCTTGAAGTAAATGTCTTACATTTGTGAAACTAGCTGCTGTATGTCAAGCTAATGAGTATACTGGAATCAAGCTTGCTGTTAGGCTAATTGAATAAATTCTTGACAAATAAAATAGCGCTAAAAAACAAATGATGGTTATTTGTAATGCACATGCATATATATAAATCATTCTAATTGCCAGAATAACCACTTTCAGTGCCATTTTCAGGTCACAGCAGCTTATAGCATCTAAATGAGCACTGGTACAGAGCTGATGAATATTACATTTAAGGTCTCATTCAGAGCAAGCGGCTTGAAAAGTGGGGAAAAGCTGTGTTGTCCAGTGCAGCCTTTTAGGTATTCGTACTCCTCTGCACCGCACTGCCGTGTTGCAACGAGTAATGTTCAGTTGCTCATTCTTGCGACCTTAAGCTACCATAACCATTGTGGTACAGCGATACCATTGCACATGGTTTAGCCTTTCACAAGATAAATTTATTGAACAGCAAGCATCGATAGCTAGTGGCCATCAATGCGGCGGAATATTTCAGTAGCTTGGAATGCTGCCTGAAAGTTTCTGAAACATTACAGTAACTTTGCAGCAATATTGCACTAATGTTGTCATGGGAATGTTGCATGTGTGCAAATAAAAAGTTGTACCAATATTAAGAAAATGTTGCAGCCGTGTTGCATTAATATCGTCTTCAGAAGTGGCTTAAACATTGACTAAAGGTTGTTGTAACATTGGTGCAATGTTGCTTCAATGTTGTCTTATGTATGTTGCATCAACGTGGCAAAAAAAGGACACTAGCCACGTTAAGGCAATGTTGAAAGCAAACATTGCGGCCACATTGAGGCAATAAAGTGTGCTACTAGCTGTTACATCGCTGTCTGAAGTCGTCCGGGACAAGGTGCGCCTGGCATCGCAGCAGTTAACTCTCTGAGATTCTTATATTGGGGTTCAGTCTCTTACGCCTTTGGTGGCTAACCTTCGGCTAGGCTTCTGCCCGTCTCCTGTGTAGCTTATCATTATTGGTGGCTGTGATTTAGACAGACTGAGGTCAGACCTACTTATGCATCTGTCCTCTGTCGGGCGCCAGCACCAGTCTTCGACGTGAATACCGTGACTCAAGCAGTGCAGCAGTCTCTTCTTTCACTGCATGCTCGACCAGTCTATCAGCGGCCACGGAAATGTGATGTGTGGCGTGCACCGGACCGGCGGCCACTCTGCTACCACTGTGGTGAGGCGGGTCATCTTTACAGGGCATGCCCGTACCGCCGAGTTGGTCTGCGTGGTTTCTCGCCTGATGACCCTTGCCCATTGAACGGCGAATGACCACTAGAAATAGAAGCTCATCTGTCGGCCCGTCAGAGGCCTTTGACACAACCTGAATACGGCCGCTATGACTCTAGATCGTCATCTCCGCTGCGGTACCGTTCCCCAAGTTCTCGCTGAGACGGCAGCTATCCTGAGCGGCGCATTCTCCCAGTCCACGCCAGGAAAACTAATTCCAGCGGTCTCCAGAGGCAAGGCCACTGCTGTCGGGAAAACTGAAGATCCTCCGCCGCCGATACATCAATACGCTGATTTCTCACAAGGGCAGGGTAGCGACAGCATCCGACGCGCTACTTTTGATTTGTTTACGAGAATTGATGGAACTGACACGGTCACTTTACCTGATACTGGTGCAGACTATTCAGTGATGAGCCACACCCTCGCCCAGGAATTGAGCAGTTTTGACGCCATGGTTGGGCCCTAGCATTCGAGTCACCTCATTAGCCCGGCCGGAAGGTGCAGCCCGAATCGGCGTCCGCGGTTTTAACGCGGTAGCGTTAAGGAGCTCGTGTCGCAGAAAAGCCGGTGTCGTCGGCGGCGTTGGCCGTGAGCGATAAATCCCGGCATGCACTTCATAAATGGCAAACACAGAAGAACCCCTCCTCGCAATGTGCGGCGCTGCCCCGACACGTGGCGCGCCACTGGGTGATGCTATATTCACACCAAATCGGTCTAGGGGCGGGGCCTCCGCTTTTCACGTGACTAATGACGTCATAGCGTCGGAAAAAAAAAAAAAAAAAGAAAAAGAAACTCCGGCGCGGCGGCCGCGTGGAAAGCGTCGCCAGAGTCCTTCAATGCTGGCGTCGCCAAGGTATACGTCAGCTGCTTCTACTTTAGAGCTATAACGGCCGCTTGTGTACCCTGCACTTGTTGTGGCAAGCCAGCAGCGGATACTTAAAATTCCTTACGAACATAATCAGTCTGTCCAGCTATTTATTTACCTTATTTTCTATGTCTTGACCGAAAGAGCGCGCGAATCTCGTTCAGCTTCACAGCTGGGGCAATAGAAATGTGAGTGATGATGATACAAACTTATTATGTGCACTTCATGTGAGTGTTGTTGCACGATACCTTTAAGTGGCGTTTCGTCGGCACTTACCTAGATCATGCACAAAACGGTCGTCATTGAAATCACCAGCTGGCACGTACATATATATCCATTTTACTCTCGGGAAATTAATTTATTCATTTTGTACCCCTTGTCCGTTCTTATGCTGTTGATCCTGTCCATCATATATTTTCTTCTAGTTACAACTCAGGTACGTTTCATGTATTCTTCAATATCATATGGCGGGGCTTTTGCTTCCACTTAACAATATTAATTAAACCGTTAAGAAAAAGAAATAAATAAAATTAAACTGAGCTGATAAGCTAATTATAAAAGAAATGTTTACCATGTCTCTCACAGCAGCATTCATCAAAGATGCCTGCTCTAATTCGATCATACTGAATGTAATTTAAACAATTAATTTTTTTTTAAACCGGACAAAACTCTTGACCAGCTAGTGAAGCTCTTGGGGCTATTCTAGACCTAACTGGCTCAAGCTGGAACCAACTGAGGATTTTTTCATAAACTATACCCTAACTGGTGGAGATTTCTGCCTGATATATATAGTTAAAAAAAATCTCAGAACTGAAAGCATAACACCATAGCCTTCATAAGTTTAGCAGATAATACAGTACCTGTAGCTTTCACACCATGCATCAACTTTTCTATGCAAGTAAAAACAATCGATGCACTCTTCTTCAAGACGGCATGATATATGCAGAGAAGACTTCGAAGTCATTGAAAATTCAAATTTATTTACTATGTGGATTATATTTACATTGGAATATGCAATTTCATTACAAAGAGTACAAAACATGAAGCCATGCACAGAAATTAAAAGACAAACAGATATGCACTATGCATGCAATAAAAAATACATGAGAAACTTGCTGTAATTTCCAGATATATAGCCTGCACTGTCTGTAAAAACCAGCCTAAAGAAAGGATAATCCGCACATGGTATACAGTACTTGTGACTAAGGTGTATGCATGGTATAACACTCTTCTTTTTGGAAGTATTATATGCGTGTTTTTCAATTTGCACACCATTGCCATCACCTTGACCGCACCCACAGCAGGGCAAAGGCCTATGCTATATATGTACTTTCAATAAATTAACCATGTCTTGTGCCAGCTGCACCCACTTTAGTCCTTACAAACTTCTTGATCTCATCTGCTCACCTTTCTGCCTCCCTCTGTGACATTTACCTTCTCTTGAAATCCAGTCAGTTACCCTATAGCGATCATCGGCTAGCTTGCCTGAATATTAAATGCCCTATCATGTTTATTTCTTCTTGGTTTCGACTAGAATATTGATAACTCACGTTTATTCCTGGCCACTCTCTCTGCTCAGTTCCTGTCTCTTAGTGCTAAACCTATCATTTTCTATGCCAAGCTGTCTGCACTGTCTAAAAGTTACGCTGAACCCTTTTTATTAGCCTCCTTATTGCTGCCCAATTGGTGAGTACCGAAAAGATACAGCTATCATATATGCTATTTACTTTTTTTGAGGGATACTACTAGTCAGCTGCCATTCATGATCTGAGAGCTAGTACCTGCCAATTGTTCTTCAAGTCAATTTTATTTTTCAAGTTATTTGACTGCCATCGAAGCGACAGGCGGTTGCTATACCTGTAGTAAGAAGCCATATTTCCTAACTACTTCCAGGTCCTTGCTACCTATCATAAACTCCTGTTTGATACCCTAGCCTGTTAAGTGTTACTTTCATTTTCTCCATATAAAATTTTAGTCCTATTATTCTATCTTGCCTGTCTAAATTCGTCCCCTGAGTTACTTTGCAAGGCACCATTATCAGAATCACAGGTTACTAAGGCATCGTCCTATGTCCTTCAGTAAAAAAAAAAAAAAAAAAAAAAAAAAAAAAAAAAAAAAATTGCTCAATTATTTGGTGAAATGAGAGACAGGGCACGACTGTGCCTTTCTGAGCCAATAACTGTAATGGTGTTATTTGTCGTGTAGCCGCCTTCGTTTAGGGAGAGGTTTCAGAGATGAACATCCTTTTACCGGTGAACTTCGGACATGCAAGCCAGAACTCTCTGGCACAGAACTGGCTAGCCTTCTGAAAGCATAGTCAAAAAAATCATTCATTTCGGAGAGAACTTCCTCATCATGACAATGATAGAGGATCGAACTGCACTTTTCCCAACCTTCCACAATTTTTTTATGCATTTCTGAAGGCCCTGTACGAACTGCTGGCTCAGACACTGTAGTCCCAGAGGTTTCTGTTAAGTTTTCATCTGCCTCAGCATCACTGCAGGACGATGAAAGTGTTGGTGTAGAATGGTCCAAAGTAATATGTGGCCCATTCAGGTAGGCATGAGGCAATGACAAAAAAGAATACCCATCAGCAAATTTAAAAATGGCACAGAAATGTTTACAGGGGTACTTATGTTTACGGAAGTCAAGGCAAGTGCAAGTGGGCTTGCTAAAGTCAACAGTGTGAGAAATGTTCCCACTTCTCTCAGAACGGACACAAAATGTTCTTTCAGTAGGCAACGCAACTATATCAGCTTGTGTGTATTCTTCTGCATTTACAATCCTCCTCAACATATGCTTGATAAAGTTGTGAGGTCGTCCATGAAGGTATGCGGGGACATTCTCGCTGTATTGTCTGTAAAGTGCAGACTGCCTCATTTCTGCTTCCACAAATTTTTTTTCACAGTCTGGAAGGTATGAATGTATCAGCACAGTAACAAGGGAAGTGAGAGATCGCTTCCCACTTGCACTTTTCACGTAGTGTGCCTTTAGTACTCTATTTTGCGCCTCAATGCCATTGTTTGTTGTGAGAACAACATCATATTCAAGGCGGTAGAAAAGAACCCAAAGCTCCTTCACATCAAGCCAAACTGTTTCAAAATAATGTTGAAACTTTTCGTTCTTCCAATACTCCGAACACATAAGTTCTTCCAATGCTGTTTGAAATTCACCTGCATTACAAGCATTGCCTACACGTTTCATAAGGTTCAGAGCTTCGCCAGGATGTGAAACACCATTTTCTGTTCTGCGGAGCCACCTATGCCATGCCTGACACCTGTGAAAATCACAGATTGATATTTTACTTTCAGGAAATGTTTGCCGTATGGCGTTCATCTCGGCTTGACAGTAGTCCACCATCCAATATTGTGGTGAAAGATGACCAGCCCATTTTCTGAAAACATTCAAAGCTTCAGCAATGCAAGCAGCAGTTTCAAAGTGCACAATAAATGCACCAGCAGTTGTGTAGCCTGATGGTGTTTTCACAACGAGAAGAAAAAGGGGGAGGGCATAATCACTTGTTTTGTGTGTAGAATCTAAGCAGATAACTGCACTTCCATATTTTGAAAGCATATTTTTCATAAATTTTGATTGATAACAAAAAAGCAGTGTCTGCTCACACTCACTTGCAACACTCTCTTCCATATTATCAGACATGCAACTACTTTCACTCTTGTTTACAGCATATGGCCGGAAAAGTACTGAACTTTCAGGTTGCTCATTTTGAATTCTTGTGACCAGATTCAGTGCATTTGTTTGGTCAACAGTGCTGAAGCGGTCTTTCCGAAGAGTGTTTTGGATGTGGTTGCTAATGTCCTTAGCAGTAGGGAAAAATGCTCTGCTACTGCTGTCAGGTTTCTCTTTGCCTGGAAAAAGCACATCATGCACATGGTAATGAAGGCACTTTTTCATGTCAGAAACAGATGTGATGCCTTCCCTCACCAGCACACCTATTCGCTCAACTAAACTCTTATCTACAGTCTGGCTGAAACCCTCCATTTCATTGAAGCCATGATTACAATGAGAAGAGCAGTCAGCAATAGCAACATATACTCTCTCCTCAGTGGCCACAGCTCTTGCTTCTTGAAGTGCTTCTTGGAGGTTGTTAATCTTTTCTGATTTTAGTCCGTTTGCCTTAATGCGACCACACGGTTGGGGTATGTCCACCTAGAAAAATATTATCAGGAATCAATTTACGAATTAAGCCATGAGTAAAAATTGTAGGAGACAACATAGGATAATGCGACCAGTGCACATCTCCCAGGTTTTGCTATGCGAGGGAAGAAGGGAATCAAGCAAGTAGTTAACGTCTTCAGGATACGACTTGGCTACAGAAAATTACTGAGCAGCTTAAGTGAAGAGGCATGCTCTGTGGTATGCTTGAACTCACATACATTAAAAATAAAAGGTTAAAGGTCGAATGACTATTGCTGGCTGCACACAATTAACTGGCTTTAAATGGACAGACATCCGGACACATGGGAATGTGCAGGGAGTAGAGCATATGCCACATGGCAATTTGCAACTGTTACTTGATGCAAAAGAAATGCACATCTTGTAAGAGCTGCTAGCTAAATGTAAAATTTGCTTTCATTTCATTCTATGTTTCGAGCTTTAATTAGAGCACAAGAATAATGGTTAGTTTTTACTGTTTGATTGCTGCCAAAAAAAAAAACTGTTACAATGAGAAGAGTAGCAAGCAATCGCGACATAGATTCTCTTCTCAGTGGCCAAATCTCTTGTCTCTTGAAATGCTTTGTGGAAGTGGGCAATGGCTTCTGCGCAGTAAATATGCTAATGGATAATGGACACAGAACTTGGCCCACATACTATAGTGTGTGAATGCAAATGGACAGCATAAGAATACAGATAAGTTCTAGAGATCTTGCTCCTTAGCCTGTCTAGTACATATTGCTGTAAATATACCTTGAAGTCAGGAAAAACTTGAATCCACTTCAGACTCAAGGTTGCTGGGCATCCTTTCTTTTTTGTTCCTTGGATGTTGAGCCGTTTCTTTTCAAAGGTTTCCTTTGTCCAGTCTTCTGGAGCCGGGCTCTGAAATGTATATACAATTTGTGGAAATCAGTATTGCATCCTCTTGTAAAACTGTACGAATACGTGAAGACCGGTGACAAATCCTGTCGGTGCACTTATAATGAAAAAGAAAGCAAAGTATTACATGGCCTAGCGCTTTGACACACTATTACGAACTATCATTTGATAACTGATTATCAACAGTTGAAGTCATTAATTTATGAAAGAAATGTGCAGTAAGAATGTTGTGACTGACAAAATTAGGGTAATTCGATGGTTACTATCTTGTGGTGAATTGAAAAGAAGTGCTCTAGCTGATGATGGTTTAGGGAATTTTGTTCATGCACATGAAAATCACAAAATCAGCATCTGCATTAAATTATTGAGATAATGCAAAGCAAATATACCACTAAGTCAGCGTATCTACAGTGAGAATACAAACTGTTACAGTGGCCTACTTTCAATAGACCTTTTCACTGCACGCACACACACACACACACACACACACACACACACACACACACACACACACACACACACACACACACACACACACACACACACACACACACACACACACACACACACACACACACACATATATGTATATGTATATATATATATATATATATATATATATATATAGTAAGCTCAGATATAGTAAAGTGAATCTGCAGTCTCATTTTTCCTGCCAGAAAACGACTTATTTTTGTTTGCAGTGAACATACCTCAATTTTGTTACAGGAAAGAGCGCCTGGCCATGACCAGGCACTCGGAGGCAAATATGTAATTACATGAGGCAAATACATGAATTACATGAGGCAAATAAGTAATTCGGAGGCAAAAATATGTATACCGGCCAGAAACGATTCAATAGCACCCAGCAGAATGGCCTAACCACAGAGCTTGTGAGTAGCGAGGAGAAGCCAACTTTTGAAAATCAGTGCGGGTGGGAATCGGCAAAGCGGTCGTGGGAATAACGCTAAAGGAAGGCGCCACGGGCCGTTGAGGATGTAAATGACAATAAAAATGGAGTAAACATTTGGGAATGAAAGAAAGTGGGGGAACAATAATAATAATTGGTTCAGAGGAAGGTTAAGATGCAGTATCTGTCACACTTGTTTCTGCGGGCACCTGAACCGCGCCACGTTTACAAGTATGAAACATAGTATTAAGGCAGCGATGACACAGTGTGCGGGCCGCAGTGTTACGGGCTCGCCAATGTGCATGATCACGCAAATATATATATATATATATATATATATATATATATATATATATATATATATATATATATATATATATATATATATATATATATATATATATATTTCACATAGAATAAAACTGATATTTCTAGCCGTTTTGTATATATGCAAGTAACTGACCTCAATGGATGTGACAACATTAATGGTGGTAACTGAAAAATAAGGTATACATATTTAGGGGATCGAGAATTAAGTTGTTTAATTCTAGTGCTCTGAGAAAACGACACAGTTCAATAAGTATATAGACAATTAATTACCACGCAGCGCGAGCTTTGAGATATGCCATCATGTATTAGATATATAAACCCTGTGCGTGCAATTTGACTGCATGATTATTTCATACCATAAGGCCACTCGAACCATGCAGCAAAGATCTTTACTGAATATATATGTGTGTATATATATATATATATATATATATATATATATATATATATATATATATACATATGTGTGTGTGTGTGTGTGTGTGTGTGTGTGTGTGTGTGTGTGTGTGTGTGTGTGTGTGTGTGTGTGTGTGTGTGTGTGTGTGTGTGTGTGTGTGTGTGTGTGTGTGTGTGTGTGTGTGTGTGTGTGTGTGTGTGTGTGTGTGTGTGTGTGTGTGTGTGTGTGTGTGTGTGTGTGTGTGTGTGTGTGTGTGTGTGTGTGTGTGTGTGTGTGTGTGTGTGTGTGTGTGTGTGTGTGTGTGTGTGTGTGTGTGTGTGTGTGTGTGTGTGTGTGTGTGTGTGTGTGTGTGTGTGTGTGTGTGTGTGTGAAAGATCGATATCGCGATGATGGCCGGACAGTTTCATATATCACTAAGCCCGCGCGCGTCGATCTCTAACAACGCCGGAGGCCATCAACAAGCAGCCGACGAATTCGTCTATTCCGGCTGCTTGTGAAGGAAGGAAAGGTGTGCGCGGAGCCCCCGAGGAATTCCGAGCAGTGAACGATCGTTGACCTCGTGCTGAAGGCAGCACACTGATTGCTAGCCCAGTTACAGCTAGGACCGGCGGCCCCTCGATCGCGTTTCCAGTTACCACGAAAGCCAGCCAACGGCCTGCACTGAGCACAGGAAATCACCTACGCCATCAAGCTGATGGGCGCCTGGCTCCTGTCAGCAAACTGAAGCGGTGTACACAATGCATCCGGCACCCCGCGGCCGACGGCGAGAACTCACTTAAAAAAAAAAAAAAAGCAGAGGGTTGGGGGTCTTTACTATCTATGGTCATGGAATGTTGGCGCGGTCGATGCCCTGGCATCAAGCTCTTCTCGTTGTACTATCGGGGGCGAAACTTTTCAGGACGCGTCATGGAATCGAAGACCAATGCATATTACTGGTGTCAAACAGATACAAGTAGACCCGCATATATGCTGTGACATACATGCGGAACTTAACAGAAAAAAAATTATTTTCTCGTGACCTGCATTTCTGCAGCCGACTAATTTATATGCATAATACCGCTTTTACTACATATATATGTAATAATAAATGCAATTAACATCATTGAGCTGCTGCCACACATTTTTTATCTTTTCTCCCCGCGCGCTTTACCTAAGAAATATATATATATATATATATATATATATATATATATATATATATATATATATATATATATATATGCACGCAGATTTGTGCATATTTACAGGCAGTTAGAGGCACACAGGTGAAAGGCTAAATTTCGAATGCTAGTTGAATTAAAAAAAAAAAAAGAAAATCACCTAGGTATAACCATCATCAATTTCAAAATCTTGCACGTACCGCTTTGTCACTCTTCCAGTATTCTTCGCCGAGGATGCAGACTTTTACAACTTCTCTCTCTACCCGGAAAGGCACATCCATAAGAATTTTTCGGCCATGATGAATCATGGAGAACATATATCGTGCTGAAAATAGGCATGCATTTATCAGGTTCGTATAAATGACTCCCGACGCGCGCACGCACACACAAACACTCTCTCTCTCTGTCTCGCGCGCGCGCACACACACGCAAATAAATTTTGCTCAATCCTTGCTACAAACGAAAAGCGAAATTATTGTTCTTATATGTACTGTATAAAGTTCACATTACAGCATTACACAGCTCGCCTTAATTCTAGCCTTCTGCTGTCGTGCTGCAGCTAAATGGCTAAAGAAAAATAGAGTGATGCTTGCATGCGTACACATACATATATTACTGGCTAGAAGTCCGTTACTGTGAAAGGAACTTACCTTTAGATGACGCATCAAACTCTCGTGAAGTCCGCACAGCATACTTTACGTTGCCAGCCGCTAGAGATCTCTCCAACTTCTTTAAATCATCTTCGCATTTCAGGTATCCATGCCAGTAGCCTCCTTCCTCATGTATGTCGCTAAGATAGCGTCGCAGAATGAGCTCCTGACGTTCAGGAGCATCACTCATGGTCGCGAGGAAACAGTGGAACGGATAGAGAAGATCGAGAAGAGCGCGCGCGGATGAACAGCCGAAAAGAGCGCGCGGAGCGCGCTTTTTTTATTTTATGTTTTTTTCTTGCCGAAGCCATGACGTCAGTGGTCACGTGAAAAGCAGAAGCCCCGCCCTTAGCGCTTTTTTATTTTGTTTTTTTTTTCATAGTCATGACGTCAGTGGTCACGTGAAAAGCGGAGGCCCCGCCCCTAGACCGATTTGGTGTGAATATAGCATCACCCCGCGCCACTTGCCCCTGACGTTTCGCCGTGCACCCTCACGGGTTGTAAAATCAAGCGTCTTTCCTTTCTTTAGATCACTATCTTCACTCACCCGCTTCTCCCCTTCGGGCCGCGCGGGTACCGGTGCGAGGATGCCCCAATACCCTTGCGTTTAATAAGTTTTCTCGCTCTCTCCCCTTCCAACATCCAGCGTGCGTCACTCGAACAGTGGTGTTTAGGCGACGCGGCTCCTCTTTCCGCTCACAGCGCGATTGCTAGGTGCAGCGTCTGACGCCGGACGCCTCTGATGTGACCGCTGCGCCGTAGCGCTTCTGCTGGGAAATCGTCCCCTGCGATATGGTGGCTAGAAGGAGAGGTGTCAGCATCGGCGCGCCGGAGAGGGAGCGAGAATTCATCCCGATGCGGCGGCGCTGCCGTCGGCTCCGAGACGCCCGCCGCACGCGCGCTCGCGCGTAGCAGCCGTAGCAGCCGCTTTCCGTTGCAGCTATTTCACGATACCGTACGGATTACAACAAAGGCTAGTTGGCACGCTTTTCTCACGGTTCGCAGCAAAGCATGTATTGGCACTGAAAACTATGTTTGAACTTGCTTCCCTGCATATTAGCTGCGTGCGCCGCTGGCACCCCGAAGCGCTGCAAGATGGTGAATCAAATGAAATGACTTGCCGTGAGCTTGTCACCAAAACAACGTCCGTGCAGTTTTTGCTTTGACGCCGCAGTGTTCTCCATGACGTCCCAATTCAGGTAGAAGCATCAGCAAATAACCATACCTGAATGCTTTGTTTTGATGACTTGCACATCAAAAAGCTAGGTTTATATCGTACAAGCTTTAATAAGAAATACATTTTTTTTTATTTGACGCACTCAAATGAACAGAAAATATGCATCAGTGTAGGGTAGAACTGCAAGTTATACAAAAACTGCGCTCAAGGAAATAAATAAGGCAAGTAAAAAGGAGTTAATATATGCAATGCTAAAATGGGCATACACACATATGGCATTGAGGTTTGATTGGCAAACACAGATGCATTCATAAACGAATTTACGAAACACAACCAGGTAATGGGACCTTTGTAACTATGTGAAGGAGACATTGCAAAAAATTCACAACAGACGTGTGGGTAGCGTACAATAACATGAAAAAAAAAAACTTGTTGGCTGTGTTAACATTATGAATTTAAGTAGTACGCCTCAACTTCAAGAACTTCATCTTTTCTCTCTTTTTTTGATTGGATGCATTTTCTCCAGCAACAAGAAAATGCATCCTTGTCAGTGTGAAGAAGCGAATGATTTGATTTGTCACTTCCGCTTTGTGCTGCTCACAGCCGACCACATTTAATCTCTTCACAGACAGGCAAGAGATGAGGTCCATGATGCTATCCGTTTTCAACTTATTGAAACTGAACCAATAGGTAAGAGAGCCAAGAGAGACGCCTTCTTCCCTTGTTTGCGGGCCGAAACATAGCCCGCTTGCATCCAGGTGCAAAACAGTGTTTTTGCTATTTAGACATCACTGTGGCATGGCCACGTCGGTACGTAGCGATCCCAAATTTAAGAAAAACACCGCAGACATTGCGAAAACACGTGCCAGTACCTGTCTGTAGGGGACGAAACGTGCGGCGACAGCGGTCGGCGGGTGCTCTCGACGCATCTCGGTAGCGACGTGCGCGCCGCCCCGCGGTGGCATGAAACACCAGCACGCCTCTGAACACGGCTCGCCCGCGACGATGCTCACACCTCCCCTTCTAGCCACCATACCTGCGATGTGTGCCGAGCTGCTTCCGATGAATCATGCTTCTGCGTGGTGCTCTCAAGCGAGATAGAGGACGATCCCATCAAGGCGTCAGCCCCATGATCGCGTCCGCCTTCATGGCGCGTCGCTGCCCGGCTTTCTCCCTCCGAGACACCGAGTTCTTTGGTTCGTTCCGCTTGCTCAGGTGCACGTTTCGTTGCCGCGCCGAACATTGCGTGACTCAAGAGCATACCGAGCGAATGAGGGTGCGAACGAGGCGCAATAACGCTATCGCGTTCCACTCTTGAAGGCGAAGCTTAAGCGTCCTCCAAATTTTGGTCTAGTCGGTGAATTCGTAGTCTTGCGCGAGTGTTTGAGAGATTTGATCCTGGGCCTCGACTTTCTACAGGCAAACGGTGCAGCGATCAACCTACATGAGGCGCGAGTCTGATTTTCGACCAAGCAAGCCGTGGCGCACAGTGACACAGAATTCCAGGAGTCAACGCTCTACGTATTGTTGAAGACGACGTAATGCTGCCACCATGGTCCAGTGTGCTGGTGTTGGTGGGCAACGACTCGTTTCACGACTACGAAGGTATTGCGGACAGTAACTCATCGATGTTGCCCGAGAAGGGAGTGGCTATCGCGCGCGGTCTTGTCGAACTGAATGATGGCTGTGCGAGTTTTACTGATGAATTTCACCAATGAAATTCAGCACCTCGCCAAGGGAACGGCCGTCGCCTTCCTCCACGACGTAGATGGGTTGCCGAATCTGCTCCGTGGAGATGAATCTTCGCGATGTTGCCGCACCAGGTAACGCCCTTCAGAAGGTTAAAATCAACGAAGTGTCTAAAGGTACGTCCGACGGATCCATTCGATTCTCGTAAAGATACGGCGGACGTCGATATACAGGCTCATGGCTATATGCACGTCGAACGCGGCCCCATTCCGCTTGCTACGCGTGAATGGATCTCATCCTCTATGATATCAGCTAGCCGCGACTCTCGATGAGGTGCTACGAAGAGTGCATCCGTTCTAACATAGATCACGGTCTTCACTTAGGGTTGTGTACGGCAAACATCGCTGTCAAGCACATAGCTGCAGGCGATATGCTACGTACTGCACCAGCTCCACCAGCTGGCATCGAGATACGCACATTCACGAGCAGCTTTCGCTTCGCACTAAACTATCACCTCGATCTGCCCGTAATGCGAGCGAGCTATTCCTAGCATTTACGCTGTCTTAGGTCCTGCATCGACCTCTGAAGATCTAGCGCCGGCACAACACACACACACCTCGTCGTGCAGCTGAACATTCGGCAGTCCAAAGTATGTATGTGAAATGGCATTATGCTCGTTCCTCACATGCAGACCGAGGAAACAGGATGTTTTTAGCTAAATTCTTCGTTTAAATTCTACCTCAGAGCCGTGGCAGAAGACATGCCGAATCTACTAGAGGCCTGCACATCGACTCGTCGAGGCGAAGACCTACTGGACCGCACCGCAAGAGTGCACAACCGGAAAGCCGGAAGCGTGAATGATCCGAATTCCCTGTGAACAGCAGTGTTCTTTGGTATATAGGGGATTACTAGACTAAAGTGCTTAGGCTGCATCTTTTTCTTGTCGTTGAAGTTTGCGTACATGTAGTTTAAACCCCCGCATGCTCGAGGTTAGCGTGACCCGACTGAACGGCCGCGCAGCTTTGAAACGATCGGGATCGATATGCATGCATCGCCGGGCTTAGGTACGCGGTAGAAAATGTGCGCTGCACATTTCGTTGAGGAAGCTGACTCTTGGAATTTTGCAGAGTGCGCCATGCAAGCGATCGTTGCTACAACCACGCATCCATGTTCCCACGGCTGGCCTACCCCGAGGCGCATAAATGTTCAACCGTGGACGTATCAATGATCGAAGAGAGGACAGATTTTCACAATATTGGGCGCGAAATCGATAGCTACCAGTGCTCAGTGTTAGAGAAATTCTGCCTTAATCATGCGCAATTCAGTGTTTCAGGTGTGATCAGTAGCTATATAAGTTTGAACAGTTCGCCTTTCAAGTCAGCGGCGCCAGCGATGGATCGGCGGAGCGATTTTCCACGCTACACCGCTGTCTTGCTAGAAAGCCTATCTAGGCGGCGTTTGACATTCACCTGCTTTTTGTTGGCCCCGTAATTGAAAGCAACGCCTTCAGAAACGCGTTAAATGTTCAAAAATGTATTCTCTTCAACAGTTTCACTCCAGGCTGTCAAAGCAGGCGGACGTTGATAAAACAGTTGAGCACTCCAGTCTTTAGAAATCTGTACAATCACCTTCAGTTTGTAAAATTATTGGAATAGGTCACTTTCCGATCGCTGGGACATAGACCCTCATGACAGCGCTGTCACGTGAATAAGGACCACACCAGGCCGAAAGCTTGTCTCATATAACATAGCTAACCAAGGTATACCTTACAGCATTGTGTTGATTTTTATGGTGCCTAAGCGACTAATGCTGCCATGCACCAAGAACAAGGTTTAATGTATTTATTTTGTGTGTAATGACTAAAATGTTCTTTAGGATGTAGCTTGTTTAGGAACATTTTAGGAAACCAAAAATGCAGGAAATTTGCACGTCTCTCCTAGGATCATGCTGGGATGGAAATGGATCTGTTGGAAATTGTACAAAATGTTTCCTCTTTTCTCGACTCTGGCGCATGTGTAAGATATGGTTTATTGTTAGTTCATCTCCACACTCCTTGCATATTGGTTTGTCCTCTTTCATAAGTATGAAGCTGTGTGTGAGGTTTGGGTATGTGTTTTGTGAAGATGACCTAAAATGTCCTCCATGTTGTGTTTTTGATTACTGCATGATTTCCATTCCTTAATGACAGGTTTGACAAGTATAGTTTGTAGTTTATTTCAATGTTTCAAAAATCCTGCCATTTCACTCTCACTTTTCTTTGTACAAGCTTCTTGGTATCTGCATGCAGCATATTCACCCTCTGTAATTTAGCATTGCATCAAGGTAACCTGGTTATTTCTTTTCATCACCTTTCAAGACTACTGTCCCGATTTCATAAAGTTTCTGACGACAGGAACTCCTTGGAAGTCATAGAAATAAATGAGATCCACAATCATGAGCTATCTAGGGTATGCATATACATGTCCATCGCTCAGTGGAATGGCGTCAGTACGCTGTTAGAACAGGTCTTGAGATAACAACAACCATTGTCTGAGGTGGTCCTTTAATGGGCATTGAAATGCTATGTAACTACAGGTACTGATAGAACTCTTGATCATGTTATGTGATGATGCGATCCTTGTATGAATATAGGTATACATTTCAGAATCTGCAGTGCACCACTTGACCATTTGCCACCAGTTTGTGTGAAAATGTATTTTTCATGCATGTTAACCAGTGTTTAACAGATGACCCCTGTGCACAAGCCAAAAGTGCCACGAGCCAAATGTCACGAGGCCACACGACATGGCAGGAGCTGTTAAGCCAAGCTTACAAAGTTATATTTGAAATATTTCAGCTTCAACGTTTCAGCTCCAATTAAGAAAGGTTGAGGCTTACAGAGGTCTATGCCAGGTTGTCTATCACCTAACAGGGCAGCCTACGACCGTATGCTAATGAGTATATCTGAGATAACAGAGACATGAATTAAGGAATTAGTAGTAATGTTTGTAGCAAAGGGCATGTAAATTAACGAGAATCCACAGTGGGATCTGCAGACAAGAACCATTAACGCTGGCACACCATACCCTTACAGGTGGAGATTAGGAGTCTCCCTAATTTTTTGTCTGCTCAAAGCTTGTCATTTCCTTCGTTCTTCCAGATGAGGAAGATGTGAAAATGATAGCATCTAAAATGCCAGAGACCATCGTTAACAAGGATGCTGATCCCAACAGCGTAAAAAGGAATTTCAGAAAAGATGGGTGACTAGTAATGCTGGCAACAGTTGAAACTAAGTGGAAAGGCATGAAATTGAAATGCAACATATGCAGAGATATGTTGCGAGACGACCAGTCTGTGGTGTGCGACATCTGTCTCCGTTAGTTCCATCAAGTGATTGGCCAAAGCAGATGGGGCTTGTGGTTTTGTGATAAGCGCAGTGTAGTAGCATAGATGCAACCTTGCCCATTAATAATTCGAGTGGAGTAAGTGCATTGTTTTGTTTTGTTCATGGTTTCCATGAAAACATTATGAGAAATTTTTTCCTAGAGAATGTTTGCTGAAATGTGAATATAATGTGCAATAAAACTAGTGTTTTCTTGCTGTTTACTTTTCCTTGTATACATTAGTTCTGTGAAGAAAACCACAGGCTAGAAAGAAATGTAATGGCATGCATTTTGATACTTGGCCCCGTTGTGCTGGCTCAGTAGTTAGAGTGCTTGGCTGCTGAACCCAAAGATGCAGATTTGGTTCCAGCCACAGCAGGGACATTTTAATAGAAGCGAAACAATAGGCCGTCATGCACCGTGCGGTGTCAGTGCATGTAAAAGAACCCCAGATGGTCGAAATTATACCGGAGCCCTCAACTATTGTGTTCCTCATAGCCGTAGTTATTTTGGGATGCTAAACCAGATATATATCACATCATACTCTGAGTAAGATGCTATTCATGGTCAGTTAATCATACACTAAATGATCAATTTTTTTTCTGCATGGTACAGCAGCTGTTGTACAATTTTACTTTAGCCTTCATGAAGAATATCACACTGGCTCCACATGGCCTTCTGTTGACCCTTGATATGCGTCACAATCACACACCCGAGTATGTATTTGTCTAAAGGCACCTATGCATGCAAGGAGGGGACCGTTACTTTCCACTTGTCAGAACTGAAATGCATGATCCACATCATTTCTGTAATTCAACTGCTTGCTATTTGAACTGTCCAGCATTGATGCAAGTTTCAAAGAACTGCAATTAGCAAATTAATCTAAGCAGCAAACCATGCCAAGAACTGCTTCGGTTTCATCTTTAGCAACTGTTTGGGAACTAAAATTAGCCAAATGTTGCAAAACATAGATGAGAGGTTACAAAATCTAAAAAACAATGCAGCCTACCTGTGGCATGTAGGGTTTCACATCCTAAAGTGACATATGTAGCTATGAAGAATACCGTAGTGGAGAGCTCCAGACTAATTTGACTGCCTGGGCTTTGTACTTTGAATTGACATCTTGCAGAAAACAGAAGCATTTGCATTTCACCTGCACCAAAGTGCGACTGCCATCACTGGTATTGAACATCACGACCTTGGGGCAAGTAGCCTAACGTGCCACTAAGATGTTGCAGCGTGTACGTACATGCTATACATGTCAACCTTTCTAGCATTAAAGCTGTCACATGCATGGCAGATATTCATGTTCAGCTTTGGACTGACAAGTTTAAAAGTGTACTATTTGTGTTTGTCTAGCATGAAAAACAAAGGAAACTAAGGAAAAACGAAAAAAAAAATGAACATAATATGTTGAAAAAGCATTAGTCATTAACACATAAAGCATATTCGTTCCTTTATTAATGATAAAGTGGCCTTCAACAATAGTACAAAGCCTGAACATTTAGAAAGGTGCTGTGCCAGGCAGCTATTTTACAGAAACCTGAACCATTTCACCTGTAGTAATACGCATCCCGGCGGTGTGGGCTGGGCACTTATTTTTCGGTCCACTCCAACATGCGAAAACTGCATCGTGCATTCCCATTTTCCGAGTTTTGAGCTCTGTAGTACAGGCTAACAAATTGTCGATGACTTATTTTCGTCTGATTGTTGCACAGCGCGTGTAAATAAATTACCACCGCACCTAATAAACACTGACATGCACGTGCAACATCGCCGATCATAAACGGACACACTGATGTCCGTCCGGACATCGGCACACTCATCACAGCACTCTTCGTAGTCTCACACAGCACTCTAGTAGGACGTAATCCGTAATCACAGCATCTCACGGTAAGCACAAACCACACCTCCAGTTGTACAACAAACACGAATGACGCGATGCTTGGGCTAGAGACACGCCGGCGGTGCCCAGCTTTTTCAGCGCCGCTTGTACTACGTAGAACTTGCAGCACCAAACCTCAATGCGAGCAGAAAGCGATGCGTTACGTGACGCATCTCATCACAGATGGAAGTGAGGAAACTTTGAAGAATCAAAACTACATAATTACATAACGACCGTCGTAGACGTTAATCCACATAATAACGAGGACCAAATGAGCGGGCGTGCGGGCCGCGGGCTGGCCGTCAACACCGCGATTACATGCGCTTGCGCTCTGGTCGTGCTTGCCACCCTGCCGCGGTCCAACTCACGTAAACCTATCATCATGCCATCACGTAGTATATCACCCATTCTAGGCACTATTCTTGCCACTGTACTATTCTTTGTAATTTCACATTTCACGCATACAGTATGTAGTACATACTTCTTACACCTCGCACGTACACCTCATACCAACTTCGATTTGGCTACATATGGCTACCATGTTGTTGCTACAACCACATCTGAGTCCGGCTTTCCCGACGGATCCCAAGGCCCATATCGGAGAAAAATGCGTTGGGTCCGTCGGAAGAACCCTACCGATCGGGTCCGTCCGCCGTACCTCTGAAAAATATTTCCCGGATCCGTCGGACGGATCCCGAAGAAAAACGCACCGGGTCCGTCGGACGTACCTTTAAGACCATTGATCGGGTCCGTCCGACGTACCTTTAGCCACAGCCTAAAATCAACCCGGGGTTGTCACCTCATCAGAACCTTCTGTCGTCGCTGCTGCTTGATTTTAAAGATTGCTTCGTGACGAGCTCTAAGGTCGGGCATACGCCGGTAGCCAAGCATCGCATCGTCACAGATTCGGCCGCGCCATCAGTCTGTCAGCGTCCATACCGTGCTTCGCCAAAAGAGTGGGAGGCTATTAGAACGCAAGTCGATGAAATACTTGCAGACGATGTTATACAGCTGTCAACAAGTTCGTGGGCGTCGCCGGTGGTCCTGGTGAAAAAGAAGTGATTCTGCATTGATTACAGGAAACTGAATAATGTAACCAAAAAGGACGTATGTCCACTCCCCAGGACCGATGATGCGCTTCATCATCATCAGCCTGATTATACCCACTGCAGGGCGAAGGCCTCTCCTATATTTCTCCACTTAACCCGGTGCGCTTGATCTGCACACCGCTTGATCTGCGCTTGATCTGCACACCGCTTGATCTGCGCTTGATATGCGGTGATGATGCGCTTGATCGACTCCAAGACGCCAGGTTCTTCTCTTCCTTAGATCTGAAAAGGGGATATTGGCAGATCGAAGTGGATGAGCGAGACCGCGAGAAAACGGCTTTCGTGACACCCGAAGGTCTGTACGAATTTAAGGTGGTCCCGTTCGGACTTTGCTCCACTTCAGCCACATTTCAACGCATGATGGACACTATTTTAGCTGGTCTGAAGTGGAAGTCGTGCCTTGTGTACCTAGACAACGTGGTCATCTTTTCGTCTAGCTTCGAACAACATTTGCAGCGACTGCACATTGTCCTTCAAGCTCTCTAGTCTGGACAACTAACTATCAAGCCAGAGAAATTTCATTTCGCCTTCAAGGAGCTCCGTTTCATAGGACATGTTGTCAGCGCACAAGGTCTTCTCCCAGACCCCGACAAGGCTTCCGCCGTCTCCAGTTTCCCACGCCCAACCGACAAGAAGGCCTTCCGACGTTTTTTGGGCCTCTCCTCATATTATCGTCGCTTTTTTAAAGATTTTTTTTGCCTAACTGCGCCAGTGACAGCCTTGACTCGAGATGACGCCCTTCGTATGGGGAAGTGCCCAAGATGAAGCCTTCGAGGAACTCCGCCACCGCATTCAAAGTCCACCAATACTAGCTCATTTTGACGAGAATGCAGAGACTGATGTCTACACTGAAGCTAGCAATGCCGGCCTAGGAGCAATCCTCATACAGTGGCAGGACGGCGCAGAACAAGTAATCGCCTACGCGAGCCACACATTTTTTCGATCAGAACGGAACTATTCGACGACAGAAAAAGAGTGTCTGATCGTCATCTGGGCTCTGAGTAAGTTCCAACCATACATCGATCCACCCAGTTAGTGTCGGCTAACTGAGCGGCATAGTCGGCAGCCTTTTGGGTGAGTTCAATGATGCGGTGTCATGTTGTTATGTTTCTGTTTTTTCCATCGTTTGGCAAGACTGTGGCGGGCCTCATGGAGAAGATGGTTGTCTACTTCTGGGGTAACACTGCTGCGCGCCAGATGTCTGGTTGTAATATGTGGCGTTTGTTTCATGCACTTATAGAGCCCTCTCAAACACGTGCAGAAACGATGTGGCATCTCCACCGTGTCATTCATAACTTTCCCGGTACTACAACACAGTTGGCCCGAACACTGTGTGTCAGATATCTTTGTATCACAATAGACCCTCGTCTTTCCCAATGCTCATACGCAGGCCAAGCAAATCTGGAGCTAGATGTCCCATTCCAGCTCCATGATTTGAAGGAGGCCCTAGCCAAAATGAAGCGTGGTACTGCACCGGGCCGGGACAAGGTTACCGTCAATCTTCTCGCGAACCTTCTGGATGCAGTGTACCATACCCTCCTTGAATTTACCAACCAAATCTGGCTGGGAGAGATTCCTTTCCCCCAGGATTGGAAGACAGTTCTAGTCACATTTATTCCTATGGCAGGCAAGCCAATTGATGTGGAAAACCTGCGCCCTATCTCCCTCACATCTTGTGTTGGCAAATTGATGGAGACTATGGTGCGAGACAGGTTGTCCACTTACCTCGAAACACATCACACTTTTGCGAACACTATGTTTGGTTTCTGACCACAGAAATCCGCACAAGATATCCTTCTACAAGTTCATCAGAGCCTAAAGAACTCCCTCACAATGGCAAGCTAGTTCTGGCCTTAGATTTGAAAGGAGCCTTTGATAACGTCAAACGACCAAATGACACCACATTGAAGGGCTCCAGATAATCTCCACCATCCCAAGTTGTTTAAAGTGCACTGACACCGGACCGGAAGTACACGGACATATTGCCCTCACTGAAATGCGGCCACAACACCCAAAATCGAAGCCAGGTCCCCTTGTTCAGTAGATGGCTGCCCAAACCACAAAGCCACTGTGACAAGGTTAAATTAGATAAATTGAGAAGATACTGCGTATAACTGTCATTAAACCTTCCCATATCTGTTTCTGAATATGAATGCTACCGATAACTTTGTTGACGACACTGGAAGTTATCACGAGAAGGCAGTCAAGAGTATTGCAAGCCGCATGCTCCCATGTCCCTATCAACTTGCAGGTCTGTAAATTGCAAACAGAATGTCAATGAAGTGAAATCTTGGCAGCAAATAGTAAAAATACTTCATTGCAAATATTTGCTTCAACACATTTTTATTGTGCTGTAGAGAGAGCTCCCTGCAAGATATAAGCATGTTCTTTAGCCCCAAATGGATAAAGGGAGATTCTAAGATGCTTTCAGTGCAGCTAAGGTGATAACCTGTATGCACATCACAATAGCCCACATTGCAGACCTCTTTTGGAAATTCAAGGGGAAAAGGAGCGCATTACAGTTACGGGCATCTATAAAAAATAACTCACACAATCTGAATGGAAGTAGCAGTAAAATGGCATATACCCATCACACGCTGTGCCAAGCATATGCCAAACATGATTTAAGCATCAGACATACTTTCGTGGTTTCCTTTCACAACTATTTAACACTTCGCATGAAATCCAGGAATGCTAGCTCTGCCAACAAGCAACAGCACACTTGTTACAGCTGCAGAGGTGTTCAGCATTTACCAAGTCCGAGGTAGCTCACAGTTCATTCGAAGGGAATTATATCATTCACTATGCAATAAAAGTAAAAGAACAAATAAGCACTCAGTGCTAACAAGCAGAGCACAGCAGTTCTTTTCCGAAAAGAGCAGAGTATTTTTCTAAGCAGCCACACCTTCAACTCTGCAAAATGATGGTCCGAACAAACGTGCAGTTCAACAGACTGTGTGCTCACAGGGGTGCAACATCAGTACAGTGGCACTCGCATATAAATTTGTGCTGCTGTGGTAAAACCAATGTTCTTGGATATAGACAGTTGGAAAACTTCCCAGTGCGAAGTGGGCCACAATTATCGCCGATCTGGCATGAGCTGATCGCAAAGCGGCTGCAGTGCCCCTCTCCCCTGCCGCGGTAGATGGTTGAGGCCTAATACACAGGCGGAAATTTTAAAATACTACTAACCCTCTTCTTTCAGCAGTGCAACAGAAGATAAAATTGCATTTGCGTTTTTAAACACATCTTTGTACAGGTGAAATGCCACCGCGTTTGAGACATCTCAAGCGGGCAGGTAGCAGACGAAACTTGAGCCGTGCTTCTGTGACCTCTTTTTTATCTCGCCTCAGTAGACGCGGTGGCTTTCATATGCGTGCAAAATGTGCTTAAAAACGCAAACGCAATTTTATTTTCCGTTGCTTTGCTGAAAGAAAAGGGTTAGCAGTGTTTTAAAATTTCCGCCTCACCCAATTATCGCAGCGGGGGAGAGGGGCGCTGCGGTCGCTTTGTGATCAACCCATGCAGAATCGGCGATTGTTTGATGCCACTTCGCAGCGCAGTGCGCCAGCACATTTTTCCAACTGTTTATATCTAGTAACGTTGGGTAAAACTGTCTAAAGGCTGCATCTTGTAAAGGTAGGAAAATTCCCAAATATATATCCTGCTTGAAACACTGGCCTGCAGTAGCACCCTTTCAAATGCCGCAGAACACAGTATACCAACCGCCAAATTTCATACACAGCCTCCTATAAAGAACAAAGTGTTTATTTACAAGCCTACCTCCATGATGCAATGACTTCTACCATGCATGACAAAAACCCAATCTTAAACAAAAGCATGTTTCTCACACCAAGAAGGCAGGAAACCTAGATTTGAATTTAGTCATCACAATCGCAAGACTAGCTTGCTCTGATAGCCTTGCTCATGAAATTGTAGCTACTCCTTGCCACTTAGATTGGCTAAATGGAGAACATTTTACGGAGCTTTGGTCCCAGTCTTGTGCAGGCAAATGAAGTTGGAAAAAAAAAGAAAGGACTCGCAGGTATCATAAATGTGCTTGGTACATACACGCACACATAAGAGGCAGCAATGCAAAAAAATGGCAATGGCGTTACAGAGCATATAGTGCAGGGAACATTGAGAAGAGCACATTTCAGTGCACACGGATGGAAACTGAATTATGTTATTTTTGTTATCCCAGACATGACAACAATCTGCATTAGCAGTATTACTGCCTTTGATAGAAGTAGGAACATATTTGTTCTTTTAAGAGAAACGGTGAAGTGAAAAAGAAAAGGACTTGTATTAGGGTTCTCTACGGAACTTAATAGCTGCACATAAAATTAGCCTATAAGAATCGTATATAATATGTGCTTTCAAGGACCACAAGCGGAAGTAACTAGAGATTGCTGAGAGGTAGCTGATGCTAGTCTAATAAATTTGTAAATTTGATGCAAATATACGAAAATATGTGAGAAACTTTCAAATGCAGCTTGCATACAGATCATTCACATTTGTACTATGCACACACCATGTGTCTCCATAAAGGTAGCAGGTTTACAGAATCAACTGTACATCTGAACACGATGTCAGCAGTGGGTACAAGATGGCAACATAAACAAAAAAGCTTTATTATATGCTAACAAGCTCTAGTGCACATGACAACCACATTCATATTAAGCAGCTACATCGAGAGCACAGTAAATCATGGTGCCGTGCTATTTGGTTTAACATCTTTTAAAATTGGGAAAACATCCTAGCGTTGTCCCCTCGTCGCTCTTTCATGTGTGTTAATTTTTTGCGTCAGGGTGTTTTCCCAATTTTAAAAGATACATTCACTAGAGTGAAAATAACAAGTCACACAGCACATGGGAACGTGCACAAATACATTTGGCCATCAGCTTTCACTGCAAATATCTACTTATCATGGACGGAAAAATTCTAGAGGGCACTTTGGACCAATAAGTGCGATGAGGCGAAAGCCATTACAGCGCAGTAGATCGTAGCCCAGGGACTGAGGCTTCCAGGGACTGATGTTTGTGTCATTTCAAAAGTGTCATTTTCTTTCAGCTTCACATAGGTTGATCAGGCCTTGAAATACTTGCAGCTTCTCAGGTGATAAGTGTAATGAAACATGCAACGATACAGAGGTTTGATAATTTCCAGCTTATCACACTTTGTGATGTTCTGGAAGCTGTGTAAGTAGTACACCTGCAAAAGTCTGCAATGTGTCCACCAGCGGTGGACTACTGTGTGGCTGCAGTTATATAGGCACACCGGCTCTCTAGGCCATAGTTTCAGCCAACGTTAGAACGAAAATGTAAGCAGTGAAAACAAAGTGCACGATGCCATTTGTCACAACAGAAAAGATACTACTTGTCTTTACTTTTGCCTTAGGGAAAACCACTTTGGGGGCATGAACATAGCCTGCACAAAGAGGCACGCTAGCTTTGCCAGCATTGCATGAAACGTGAAAGGAATACAGAACAGCCTTACAACAACTCACTCCAGGCATGCCAAGCGAGATAAAGCAGCTTTACAAATAACGTGCCGTTTTTTGCAAAAACAACATATAAAGGGGGTGCATTTTGCCAGAAAAGAAGGTCTCAAGTGGGCAAATTTCACCTAGCAAGGAGGTGGAATGTGTCACTGGACACATTATCCTCCCAAAAAGTTCTTGAACCCACTTGGCAGCGAAAGGCAGTTTCCAAGTTTATGGATGACACCGGCCTTTTGGAATAACAGAAAGAGACTGAATTCTTTCTGATCTACAGTATCTATTGCAAATGTCTGACACTGAGCACACCACAGGTACCAGGGTCACTAGCTGTAATGAACATCAAACCCAACACATTAAACAGTCTACATACTTGAAAAGTGTTGAGGAATGAGAGGCGTTCCAGAAGGGGGAAATGTATTGCGTAAAGAAAAATACGCAGATGAAGCTCAGAGAATTGCACAGCATTCGTCACTGCGAATCTCTGGCACAGGAGGCATTACTTCTGGCAGTGGTTCCGGGCGGGCACCGTCCAGGTAGACATGCAACACATATATCCGGTACTTGTTGTGCTTGCCGGGGTTGACAGTGAAGCTTTTCTCAATACCGGCATAGATGTCGCCACCAATGGACAGTCGCGCAGCGACAGTCTCGCAACTCAGCACCCGGGCACCTGCGCATCGTATGGCAAAGTTAAATGTGAGCCAGAATAGACAAAGCCCATTAAGTTTGAACTGCTCTTAAGAGATTTTCCTTGGGATTTAAGCCAACACTGTTTGTTGCAAGTGCTGCAACAACACCATGATTTCAAATGTTTTCTGTCAATGTCTTCATATCTTAACAAACCACACTTTACTACAGTGTGTTGTAACCAAAAAGTTCTGCATTCAGCTCGATTTTAATTAAACTCTGATATAATATGATATGCACTTGTGCTTGATAGGGTGAAGAGGTCAGGAAATGTTTCCACTTTCCCCTTGAATAACCCAAACTACATTAAAGGATTCAACACAGCGATTTGCTGGTTACAGGTGCGTTTCTATCATTTTGTGTACGAAAAGCACCAATAGAAAAGAACGAGAAGTGTGGAAAGCACAAAACAGAGGCAGCATTGAAAACAAAATTACTGCACATGGCTGGCGATCAACTAATGATAGCAACCTGAGAAGTCTGAATGCCAGTCACAAGGCTCACCTTGATGGCCTGCCCAGCCAAGTGGAAACTGCGTTGGCTGCAAAATCAGAATTCTGCCTATTGCGCTGCTGCAAGACAACGCACAGACTGCAGACAGTCTATGTCACACTAGTGTGTGACGGGCATTGCGCACCAATCAATCAAGGCTGAGATCAGACACCAGCTGATGGTTTTCAGGCAATGTGCCAGTTCTCATCAGGTTTTTTAGGTCTAAGCGGCTCTACTTCTGCGAAAGTGAGCATCAAGATCCTAGAAGTCGTGGGGAGGTGCACCTTAATTGGGAGGCCAATGTGCTGCGACTCGCACTGAGGGTTCTGTGTGGTCGTAGATTGTGGTAGCTTCATCGCTGGATCCTCACACCATAGTCAAGGTTCCAAGACAAGGCCATTACTACAAACACTTACTGCATCCCTAAAATGGCTTGTCTGTAGGAAGGCTCTCAGCCAGAAGTATATATTGAGGGCTCAGAAAGTGGCTTCGCAAGATCTATATGCACAGTGCACTTTGCAAAGAAATAAGAACCACATCGTTCTGTGTCTTCCGACACAATGAACACAGTTCATGAGACCATCAGGTTTGTAATAAGTGGGCTCGACTGTACTTCTAGTTTTCGCCCACACATATACAAACTTATTATAGTTCAAATACTAGCTTGTGTTGCCATCACTTGGGGCCTATTTATACAACGTAACTTAAGTAGAACTGGAAGTACTTCAAAGTGAAGTCCTTTGATTCACCCACAGTGCTTACCGAAAAGCATCTGTAACTTCGATACTAGCTAGAGAAGACTTATAATTCTTCGTTCAAAGAAATAGTGTGTTGTGCATTAAATCTTTAGTTGTTCGTAAATAAAGTAATCAAGAGATAGAGAAAGTTAGATTTTTAACATTACAGCTTTTTCCTCTGGGTAGGCTACAAGTCAGCATCATAATCTGAAAACAACCCCTCTTTTCTTTCAGAAATGACTCCTTTTAGTACCTGTTTCTTTTATTATGCTTTCCCAATCAAAAAATATTAAAAAATAATGAAATATTGTTACGTGGTGACGACAAGGTCGATGACACAAATGAAGAGTCGGTGGTTGCACTGAAGAAACTCTTTATTGGACTGGCTTTCGCCTGCAAAATAACTAAGCAGCTTGGCGGCGGTGATAGCAACAAACGTGCTCGTCGATTGTCGAACAAAGAATGCCCGTCACACTCGCCAACGCTCAATTTAAAGGCTGCTCAGAACAATCTAGATAACGTCGCAAACTGCTACTAGTACAACCTGGAACATTGTAGAAACATAAGCAAGTGATCGGAATCTTCGTCACAGATCTCGGCGCATCATTCGCGACAAAGAAAATGATAATGCGTCGTATCGCGACAACGAGCATGAACAAACACGTGATACAGAATTGATACGCTTGCCAGAATCACAGTGAAAAGGCCGCATGCCAGCGGCTGTTAAAAAACAACAAATACAGTTTTGAAGGTTTCGCGGCATTACTCCCCCCTTAAAAAACATTGCCTCGATGTTCCAAAACAAAGCAACTTAAACATAAACAATACAAAGTTTAAACACCACAGATTCTTTAATGCACATAATAAAGCTTCAGACGAACAACATGTACAATTTTTGGCCGCGCGCGCCGCGCCGCCGTTGTGCTGCTGTCGTACCGTCGGGAATGACTTCATAGTCCAGTTGTCCGACGCGGCGAAGGCTTTTGTATGGCCCAAAGTATCGACGCAGCTGCTTTTCACTTAGTCCACGGCGGCGAATTGGAGTCCAAACCCATACTTGGTCTCCTGGATTGTACTCTGCGTGGCGTCGCCGTAAGTTGTATCATCGGGTGTCGGTGCGCTGTTGGTCTTTAATACGTAGCTGTGCTTCCTCTGCCCGCTGCAGGTAGGCGGCGACGTCAAAGTTGTCCTCATTGTTTACATGCGGCAGCATTGCGTAAAGCGTCATCGTGGGCTCCCTGCCGTACACAAGCTTGAATGGGGTCGCTCTGGTCGTCTCCTGGACTGCCGTGTTATACGCGAAGATCATGTATGGCAAGATAGTGTCCCAGGTCTTGTGGTCATCGTCAACATACATGGCGATCATGTCCGCAATCATTTTGTTCAGGCGCTCTGTAAGACCATTGGTCTGGGGATGGTATGCAATTGTTCGTCGATGGCTTGTATGACTGTATTCCAGGATGGCTTTCGTCAACTCTGCCATAAACGCCGTTCCCCTGTCTATCTCTCTCCAGGTTATCCTCATCGTGTGGCAGAATTGCGTCAAGCATCATCGTGGGCTCCCTGCCGTACCCAAGGCTGAACGGGGTCGACCTGGTTGTCTCCTGGATAAGCGAAGAAGACGTAGGGTAGAATGGCGTCCCATGTCATGTGCTCGGCATGGACATACATTGCAATCATATCCGCAATAGTTTTGTTGAGACGCTCCGTAAGTATATTTGTCTCGGGATGGTACGCAGTAGTTTGTCGATGACTTGTATGACTGTATTCTAGGATAGCTTGCGTCAGCTCTGCCGTAAATGCCATTCCCCTGTCCGTGATGAGCATTTCTGGGGCGCCGTGTCGCAAGAGAATTTGCTCGATAAAATATTTGGCAACTTCTGCCGCGGTACCACTGGGCAGTGCTTTTGCTTCGACATAATGGGTGTCTCAGTGGTCACAATGATCCACTTGTTACCCATAGACGAAGCTGGAAAGGGGCCGAGGAGATCCATCCCAATTTGTTGAAAGGGCAGGTCTGGGGGCGGAATCGGGTTTAGTAGTCCTGCTGGTTTGATCAGCGGTGTCTTGCGTCGTTGGCACTCACGACATGTCTTCACGTAGTGGGCAACTTCGGCAGGCAGTCGCGGCCACTAGTGCTTATCCTGGATTCGACGCAATGTGCGTGCAAACCCGAGATGGCTTGCTGTGGGCTCATCATGCAACGCCTGCAGAATTTCCTGCTGGAGGTTTTTAGGCACAACAAGAAGCTGCGCGGTCCTGTTGGGTGCGAAGTTCTTAACGGGCAGGCCATTGCTTAACGCAACCGATGATAAATGTCGCCTGAACACAGCAGGAGGGGAAGCGGTCTTTTCTTCTAAGTAATCGGCTAGCGCTTCAGCTCAGGGTCTGATCGCTGTTGTTCTGCGAAACTGCTGGTGCTTGCTGGTCACAAAAAGGCGTCTTCATCTTCTTTCGCCAGCGCATCAACGGGGGCCAGTGACAAGCAGTCTGCATCGCAGTGCTTGCGGCCTGACTTATAGACAACTGTGGTGTCGAATTCATGAAGACGTAGGCTCCATCGGACAAGGCGGCCGGAGGGGTCCTTCGAATTTTCCAGCCAGCAGAGCACGTGGTGATCGCTTACCACCTTAAAAGTCGGCCGTATATGTACGGGCGGAACTTTGAAGTGGCCCAGATGATCGCAAGGCACTCCTTCTCGGTGGTCGAGTAATTCGCTTCGGCTTTCGAGAGGGACCTGCTAGCGTAGACGATTACTCTCTCCCATCTGGCACTCTGCACGAGAACGGTGCCTAGGCCCAGACTGCTCGCTTTGGTATGTATCTCAGTCTCGGCGTTCTCATCAAAGTGGCCTAGCACAGGAGGAGACTGTAGGCGGCGCTTTAGTTCCTCAAAGGCTTCCACTTGCAGTGCTTCCCATTGAAATGGCGCGTCTGCCTTTGTAAGCTGCGTCAAAGGTTCGGCGAGGTGCAAAAAGTTCTAGACGAATCGTCGGTAATATGCACACAGTCCGAGAAATCTGCACACAGCTTTCTTGTCACCTGGCTGTGGAAACTGTGCGATTGTGTTTTCTGGGGGTCGGGGCGAACTCCTTCCTTGCTGACAATATGACCAAGAAACATCTCGTTGCAGGCGAATTGACATTTCTCTGCTTTCAAAGTTAAACCTGAGGACTTCATCGCGTCGAGTACTGTTTGAAGCCTTCTCAGATGGTCTTCAAAGTTTGACGAGAGCACAACGACGTCGTCCAAGTATACCAAACAGATCTGCCACTTTAAGCCCGCCAGGACAGTGTCCATTACACGTTGAAATGTGGCTGGTGCGGAGTACAAGCCAAATGGCATTACCTTGAATTCGAAGAGGCTGTCCGGTGTTATGAACGCCGTCTTCTCGCGGTCTCTTTCATCGACCTCAATTTGCCAGTACCCGCTCTTGATCAGGTCCATCGACGAGAAGTACTTAGTGTTATAGAGCCGGTCCAGAGTGTCGTTGATGCGGGGAAGCGGGTAGACATCCTTCTTAGTTATGCCATTCAAGCGGCTGTAATCAACGCAGAAGCGAAGTGTGCCGTCTTTCTTCTTCATCAAAACGACTGGTGCCGCCCAGGGGCTGTTGGATGGCTGGATCACTTCATCACGCAGCATTTCCTCAACTTGATCGCGTATGGCCTCGCATTCTCGCGGCGATACACGGTAGGGGCTTTGACGTTGCGGTCGAGCGTTTTCGTGCGTGCTGATGCGATGCTTTGCCAACGGAGTTTGCCACACCTTCGACGCTAAAGAAAAGCGCTGGTTGTAGTTTTCAAGGAGAGTGCGAACCCGGTCTTGTCTGTCTCGGGGGAGCGCTGGGTTAATGTCGAAATCGGGCTGCTTGGCTCGGTTGGGTGCATAGTCTTCAAGTTGGCTGGGGAGGGCGAAGACTTCTCGAATGTCCGCTAGCTCGCCAAGGAAAGCAAGTGTCATGCCCTTGTTCAGGTGCCGGTATTCGTCGGTGAAGTTCGTGACGAGCACAACATCAGCTTGTCCATGACGGAAACGGCGATGCTTCTTGCGATGCCAAGTCCTCTATCCAGTAACAACTGAGTGTTTCCTTCGACAACCCCTTCCGTGATTTCGACTTCTGTTGTAACAACTGGGACGATGACGCTTGATAGGGGCGGTACGGTCAATTCTTCGTCGAGAGCGACGTGATGTGTCGAAGTTTGTTCTAGTAGCAGGTATAGCTTCGTCGGTTGAGAGCTTGATGAGTTTGGATCGGAGGTCGATGATCGCTCGGTGTTTGTTCAGAAAATCCATGCCCAGAATCACATCGTGGGAACAGTGCTGTAGGATGACGAAGCTGTTAGGGTAGGTACGTCCATTTACTGTAACCCTTGCGGTGCATCGCTCTGACGGTGTAATAAGGTTACCACCAGCGGTGCAGATTAGCGGGCCATCCCAAATAGTCGTCACTTTCTTGAGCTAGGCGGCGAAAGCTCCACTGATGACAGAGTAGTCGGCACCGGTGTCCACTAGGGTGGTAACCCTGTGTCCGGGCGGTAACCGTGTGTCCGGTAACGGCTTGGTGGCGCAATCTCACTGCTATGCAGATAGTTGTCGATTTCTTGCGGTCGTTCACCTGGGCGTGGTCGTGGAGCGTCGACTGCAATTCCGCGGAGACCGATTCGTCGGTACAGGCAGTGGTGCAGAATGTGGTTGGCCTCACCGCAGTGGAAGCATAATGGCCGGTTGTTCGCTGTCCTCCAGGTGTCGCACTTCCTGGGGCTTGGGGGTCGTTGGCAGGCTTGGCGGGCGGGGGTCAAGGGCGGCTTTCAGGAACAGGACGGTAGCGGCAAGGGCTTGTAAAGTTATCACGTCGGGGTGCAGGGCGACGTAATGCAGCAGCGTAGTGCACCGCTGTTGCCTCTCGTGCTGGAACTGTCGCAGTCGTCGCTTTAGGAACGCCCAGCGCCTGCTGGACTTCTTCACAGACGACGTCCGCGAGCGTCGCCACCTGGGGTTGTTGCGACGATAGCAGCAATCGGCGGAGCTCCTCTCGCACGATCTCACGGATGAGATCTCGAAGGTTCTCTCCACTTGCAGATGCGCTGGGGTAGTGGCTTGAGTTGTCTGGTTGAAGTGGTCGCTCGTAGTGGCGCATCCGGGTGTTCAGCATCTTCTCGATGGTCGATGCTTCACTTTCAAATTCGTCCAGTTTTCGGTGGGTTCTGGACAAGCCCTGCAAAAAGCGACTCTTTAACGCCTCGCATTAAAAATTTCACTCTCTCAACTTCGATCATGTTAGGGTCGGCGCGACGAAACAGGCGCTTCCTCTCCTCTACGTAAACCAGGACGGGCTCATTTGGGAGCTGAATTCTTGATTGAAGGAGGGCCTGAACTTTCTTTTTGGACAGAAATTGCAAAGGCCATCAAAAACTGTACTTTGAATATCTCCCAATCCTTTAAAGAAGTCTGGTGATTTTCGAACCAAACTCAGGCATGTCCTTGAAGAACAAAGTAGACTTGCCTGAGTTTCGCAGTGTCGTTCCAGCCGTGAATTCTGCCACATGGTCGAAAAGGTCCATCCAGTCTTTCGCATCTTTGTTCGGTCGTCCATGGAAGCAGGGGAGCTCACGGGGTCGGACGAAAGCAACCGGTGCTGTAGGCTGGGCCATTGTCAGCGTCGATGCCTTCCGAGATCGAATGGGGTCCGGCAGCAGACCGTGTTCAGGTGGAGCCCTTGAGGCGGGCGACTGGTTTGATGGCCTGTTGGCTGGCCCTCCAGGGTAACAGGAATAAGGCTGGGGTCTTCGCTGAAGGATCAAAGGCAGCACCTCCACCAGATGTCACGTGGTGGTGACAAGGTCGATGACACAAATGAAGAGTCGGTGGTTGCACTGAAGAAACTCATTGGGCTGACTTGCGCTCACAAAAGAACTAAGCAACTCGGCGGCGGCAATAGCAACAAACATGCTCGTCGATCGTCGAACAAAGAATGCCCGTCAGACTTGCCAATGCTCAATTTAAAGGCTACTCAGAACAGTCTAGATAACGTCGCAAACTGCTACTAGTACAACCTGGAACATTGTAGAAACATAAGCAAGTGATCGGCATCTTCGAGACAGATCTCGGCGCATCGTTTGCGACGAGCATGAACAAGCACAGGATACAGAATTGATACGCGTGCCAGAATCACAATGACAAAACCGCATGCCAGTGGCTGTTAAAAAACAAAAATACAGTTCTGAAGGTTTCGCGGCTATATCATAGTCATAGTGAGATTGTAGTGTAGAACAGGACAGGACACAAGAAGAAACTAACAACACGAGCGGTAACTTCCAACAAATTTTATTCGAAGTGTCTAAAGATACGTCCGACGTATCCATTCGATTCTCATAAAGATACGGCGGACGTCGATATACAGGCTCATGGCTATATGCACGTCGAACGCGTATGTCCTTATTACGCTATGATCCAGCTAGCCGCGGCTCTCGATGAGATGCTATGAAGAGTTTGCCCATTCTAACATACATCACAGTCTTCACTCAGGATTGTGTGCGGCAAGCATCGCTTGTCATGCACATAACTACAGGCGATGCGACCTCCTGCACCAGCTCCACCAGCTGGCACCGAGACGCGCACATTCACGAGTTTTCGCTTCAAACTAAACTGTCACCAATTGATCTGCCCGTAATGCAAGCAAGCTATTCCTAGCATTTACGCTGTCTTAGATCCTGCATCGACCTCCGAAGATCTAGCGCCGGCACAACACACACAGCTCGCCGTGCAGAACATTCGGCCATACGAAGTGTGTATACGCGTCTTGTATGTCAAATGCCATTATGCTCCTTCCTTACATGCAGACAGAAATAAGATGTTTCTTGTTAAATCCTTCCTTTAGATTTTACCTCAGAGCCGTGGAAAAAGACATGCCGAATCTACTAGAGGCCTACGCTGCTACAGCGGCGAGCTGCACGTCGACTCGTCAAGGCAAAGACCCGCTTCACCACAATACATGAGTGCACAACCGGAAAGCCAGAAGAGCGAATGATCCACTTCCCTACAAACAGCAATGTTTTTTGGTATTTAGGAGAAGTCTAGACAAGTACTCAGCTTGCATCTTTTGTCTCGCCGTTGAAGCTTGCGTACATGTAGTTTAAACACCCGCATGCTCGAGGTTAGCGTGACCCGATTGAACGGCTGCAGCTTTGAAACAAGCGCAGGAGATATGCATGCGTCGCCGGACTTCGGCACGCGGTAGCAAATGTGCGCTGCACACTTCGTTGCAGATGCTGATTCTTGGAATTGTGCAGAGAGTGTCATGCAAGCGATCGTTGCTACAATCACGCATCCGTGTTTCCACGGCTGGCCTACCCTGATGCGCAAATGCGGACGGATTTTCATAATATTGGGCGCGAAATCGATAGCTACCAGTGCTCAATGGAAAAATTCTGCCTATACTATGCACAACTCGGCATTTCAGGTGTAGTCAGTAGCTAAAAGTTCGAACAGTTCGCCTTTCAAGTCCGCGGTCAGCGCTGGTCCGGCGGAGCGATTTTCCACCCTACACCGCTGTCTTGCTAGAAAACCTACCTTGGTGGCGTTTGACATTCAACTGCTTTTTGTGGGCCCAGTAATGTAAAGCAACGCCTTCAGAAACGCACTGTTCAAAAATGTCTTCTCTGTAACACTTTCCAACAAACAAAGCAGGTGGACGCTGATAAAGCACTTGAGTACTCCAGTTGAAACCAAACACCCGCGCGTCTTTAAAGATCTGTAGAATCGCCTTCACAGTTTTTAAATTTATGCCAGCATTTGGAAAAGGTCACTTTCTGATCACTGAGACATTAGACCCACATGACAGCGCTGTCGTGAATAAGGACCACACCAGACCGAAAGCTCATAAGCGTTGTGTTGATTTTTATGGTGCATAAGCGACTAATGCTGTTATGCATCAAGAATAAGGATTAATGTAATTATTTTGTGTGTAGTGACTAGTGATCTTTAGGATGTGGCTTGTTCAGGAACAGTGCTTCATTTTAGGAAATTAAAAATGCAGGGAATTTGGACTAGTGCAGTCTCTTCTAGGATCATGCTGGGATGGAAAGGGCTGTTGCAAAATTGTACAAAATGTTTTCCTCTTCTTTTCTCGAGTCTGGCACACATGTAAGTAAGACATGATTTATTGTTAGTTCATATCCACACTCCTTGCATATTGCAATTCAAATGCGTCACTTCTGCGGTCAGCCTTCTTCACAGTCCAACTCTCGCATCCATACATCACAACTGGATAGACCATAGCACGAGTTATACGGATCTTGGTTGGCAGACTAATGTCTCTGCTCTTTACTAGGCGGTCAAGGCTAACCATGGCTCTCTTTCCCAGGAGCAGGCGTCTCCTAATTTCATGGCTGCAGTCTCCTTCCGGGGTAATCTTGGAGCCCAAGAAGAGAAAATCTGTCACAGCTTCCTCTTCTTGTCCCTTGATGCTCCAGGACTTGATAGGGCAAGATGCCATGATCTTTGTCTTTTTAATTTTTTAATGTTCAGTTTAAGCCCAAACTTCTCACTCTCTTCTTGTATGCGCATCAGAAGCCTCTTGAGTTCCACTTCACTTTCTACCATTAAAGTGGGGTCATCCGCATATCTAAGGTTGTTGATACGTTTTCCAGCAATCTTCACTCCAGCTGAAGACTCGTCCGGACCGGCCTTCCTCATGATGCACTTTGCTTATAGGTTAAATAGGTAGGGTGACAGAATGCAGCCTTGTCTCACTCCTTTCACAATCGGAAACCGATCAGTAAGACCATGCCCAGTTCTGACTGTGGCCTCTTTCCCTTCATACAGGTTCCCGAGCAGACAGATGAGGTGAATTGGAACTCCCACCTCTTGGAGAATTTGCCACAATCTGCTGTGATCTACGCAGTCAAACGCTTTCGCATAATCAATAAAGCGGAAGTATATGGGTTTCTGGAACTCTCTTGCTTTTTCCATGATCCAGCGAAGGTTGGCAATCTGGTCTCTAGTTCCTCTGCCCTTGCGAAACCCAGCTTGCACGTCCGGAAGCTCCCGATCCACATACTGCTGCGCCTATCTTGGAGGATTTTCAACATCACCTTGCTAGCATGCGAAATAAGCGTGATCGTGCGGTAGTTGGAACCTTTGGCACTGCCTTTCTTTGGAATGGGGATGTAAACTGACCTCCTCCAATCCTGTGGCCACTGCAGGGTTGTCCAAATCTTCTGACATAATGTATGCAGAGTGTTAACAGCGTCATGGTTGAGGTTTTGAAGCAACTCAGCTGCAATGCCATCAATTCCGCTAGCTTTGTTCTTAGCAAGGCTGGCTAAGGCCCATTCAACTTCACTCTTCAGGATGCCCGGCTCGAGATCAGTAATCACAACCGTCTTATGTTGGGTTTGCACATTCAGGTCCTTCTTGTACAGTTCTTCTGTGTATTCCTGCCACCTCTTCTTTATCTCTGAGGCTTCAGTGAGGTCCTTGCCTCATTTGTCCTTTATCATGCCCAGCTTAGCACAGAAGCTTCCTTTGATATCTTTGATTGTCTTATACAGAGCTCTTGTGTTCCTTAATTGGCTGTTGTCCTCAACTGCTTGGCACTGCATGTTCAGGAAGGCATTCTTATCTCTCCTTGCTATTTTCTGAAAATCTGCATTGAGAACCTTGTATCTTTCTCTTTCCCTCATAACTTTTGCCATCCTCCTTTCCTCAGCTATTTGCAAAGCCTCTTCAGATAACCAGTTTGCTTTCTCGCATTTCTTTTGCTTTGGAACTACCTTAGTAGCAACTTCTTGTATTATATCACAAACATCAGTCCACATCTCTTCAGGCTCTCTGTCTTCTAGATCTAATTCTTGAAAACGATTCCTCACTTCCACAGCATATTCTCATGGAATTTGATCCAGGTCATACCTGAAAGGCCGTTTAGTTTTCTGCGTTTTCCTCAATCGAAGCTTAAATTTGGCAACAGGAAGCTGATGATCAGTGCCACAATCGGCCCCAGGCCTTGTTTTTACTGCTTGTATAGCGCTTTTCCATCTCTGCAGGCAAAGAATATAATCAATCTGATTCCTGTACAGACCGTCCAGTGAAGTCCATGTGTACAGGTGCCTCTTGTGCTGTTGAAAATGAGTATTCGCTATGGTAGGTTGTTTTCTTGACAAAACTCTACTAGCCTCTGCCCAGCTTCATTTGGCTCACCAAGACCGAACTTGCCTGTAATTCCGAATATTTCTTCACTCCCGACCTTAGCATTCCAGTCTCCTATGAGAAAAAGGACGTCTGATGATGGAGTGCGGTCTAAAAGGCATTGCAGATCAGCATAAAATCTCTCAACGTCAGCAGTAGTGGTTGGTGCATAGACTTGGATAACTGTTATGTTGAAAGGGTCACCTTGGATCCAAAGTGAAATCATTCGGTCGTTTTTGGGGTTGTACCCTAGCACTGCTTTGCCCATTCTTCTGTTTACTATGAGAGCGACCCCCATTCCTTCTCGATTCGTTCCCACTATAAAATACATAATGATCTCCTTGCATCGTCGGACTTTCCATTCGCTTCGCAACACATCCACAACTGAGCGTCCTTTTGGCTTTAGCCCAGCCGCTTCATTCGTCCTGGAGGATCTATATTACTTATTGCCAAATGACAAGGTACTCTGCTGCGTTGAGGAGTGCATTGAAGATTTCAGGTGTGTTGTCTTCCAAAACACAGCGGATATATCAGTGGACAGCTTCTTAGAGCTTATGGCATTTTACTTGAAATCAACGTTTATAATCCGGAAAGGGAAACCATACCTTCAGAAGGACGGGGTATGTATCGGGTCAAGCCTAGCCCCTGTTTTAAGTAAGGCGAGAGACTTGTCTGCGTGCAGCTCCACTTCCATGAACCCATCTCTTCTGCTGATTGTGCTAGCCATTACAGTCGGCAACATTCGCTGTGGTTGGTGTTGTTGAACTTGTTACCATCATGTGCTGTGGAAAGGCGTAAGTTCGGTTCGAAGACGATGGTTCTTCCAGGAAGGGTAGTGTAAATTTTCAATCATATATTTTCATTATGTATAGCACAGTGACATGTGATTACTTGCAATTTGTATACTAGAACACATGTATTTCTGCACTGCTTTGTTGGTATGGAATGCATAGAATGAATATGTGTATCATTTATTTCATTTCATATCAACTGTGCACATGCTGACACAAGCAGTGCCGGCAAACTGGGTTCTTTTGTATTGATAAAGCAAGCATGCAAGATTACAATGTTAGCGCAGAACACTACTGTAAACTTTTGGCTATGTAAAATGTGTGTTGTGATTGATACCCCGTCGCATCTTCATTTTCTGTTTCACGTGCAGTTAACAAAAAAAAAGGGAAATGATATCTGCTGTTCTCTGTGCTATTTATTGCCGTGGTCGAGTGCGCTTGCTTGCGAGCACCTGCACCCTCAAGAGCGCTATGCTTGTGGTTTTTCTTTCTGTCACATTGTTCCTGCTGCGAGCCGGTCGCGCCACAACAGGAACGGTAAGGTGAGGTAGAAAATCCGCGGGCAGAGCGGTGCGCCCACGCCACCCACACTGCTTGAAGCAACCTACCGACACCCCTCAGCGCGCCGGTTTTTTATCCTGCTCCGCTATACGGCCTCCCCCGCCAAGTCCATTTTTTACAAGCCCCCTCCCGCTACGATGGGGAATTTGGCGCTAGTGTCTGTAATTCGTGGCCGCTGGGAGGTATAGAAAGTTTCACACCCCTGCTCAAGGCTGCTACAGCATGGGCCTCGTACACCTCGTCAAAGAAAGCTTTAATGGTACATGGTTACCTGTTCATCGAAGAAGCATCAAACACTGTGGCACCATCTAACTGACAGAAGCATTGCTTTTAACTGAAGTGCGCACTAGAAAGTGTGCAAAACAATAAAACATGATGACCACACCTGAAAGTAACTAGTGCACAAAATCAGTGATATTTTCCCAAGTTGGCGTCATGTGGCGGGCTACATTGATAATGGCAGTGTTTCGCTACAGGACAGCACTTGTTTGATTTGTGCAATTCACAATTACAAATTAATATTATAAGCCCTCATTCCTTAGATACTGAACTGGTCGTCTGCACAATATAAGGCAAGATCTTTTCTACCATGATGTCACAACATGTTTTGGTCAATGTGTGTCGGCTATGAGGGTAGTGGAGGAACCACCTGTGTGGTTCGCCTCCATCGAAACATGGCCAGGATCTAACTCATATCCTCAGGATCAGCAGCTGAGTGCCCACACTTCTCAGCCTACACAGCAGGGTATGCTGCATTCTTTTTACTTTAACTGCGTTGCAACTTGTAAGTTTCCTACCATAGTTTGTATTTTTCTTTTTGCATTCCCACCTAGGCAAAATTCCTTCATGAGACTTAGATAACAGCTGTACCACACCCCCACATGTGGGACATGGCTTATATTAACCTCTAAAGCACTCTCTCTAGGATGTACAGTTGAAGGTTTCAGCCAGAGCCCATGAAATCCATGCCATTTAAAGCAGTAATGTAAGGAAACTGTTCCTTGTGCAGCTATCACTAGAACTAAGGTGGATTCTCTGAAAACACAGTCCTTTGAATCTCCTTTCCAAGCTGGCATTATCTAATGGCATACTCAGCCAGGCAGGCACACTGCTGCTCAGGCAAACAGCTTATCTTCTTTCCTTAATGCACACATTTCAATATTACTAGGACTCTGTAAGCAATGTTTTCCTATACTAAAAGAACCACAAAAGATAGAGGGCAAATAAAATAAACAGCTGTTGCCAACAAGAGTGTATATAAGGCTGCAAAAAGAGTAAACATCAAACAAAAGTGCTAATTCAGGCAACTCTCAAATTCCGAGTTTCAAGTTTTCTTGCACGGCAGTTAAAATGGCTACAGGGCAAGCAATGGTAAAAAGTTCCCAATTAATCTCAATCCTTACAGTAAGGAGCAGTCATGATGAACAATTCTTGCATTTGTCCTCCATCGCAGTAGGGCCGCGCTCAGCTCTAGCGCATTATGCATATCCACTGCAGTGGGTATCCCTGTGGTGCCGGGGTAGGCAGGATCCCTTCGACCATGACAAGAAACAAGTGACTGCCACAAAAATAGCGAGCGAGAGGAAGGACTGACCGGTGGCCTTAACCCAGGCTTCAACACGCTTCTTGGTTGCCGACAGGCTCTCAAACTCGGGCACAAAGACACTCCGTGTTAGCTGCATTGGCATGAAGGTCTTGCAATGCAGCGACAGGGGTGGTGATGGGGGAAGGCCGCACTGCTGGGTTACGAGCGCCTTGCTGTAGGCCACTCGCAGCACTCGCACAAAGAAAGTGGCTATCTTGGCATGCTTCGTGTATGACAAACACTGAGTGTCCACCACGGTGTGCTCCCTTACGCTCTCAGTGGGAGGGCCAAGTGCTGGATCTAATGTGAAAGAGAAGAAAAGGGGGGGGGGGGGAACACGCATGGGCTGCTTTCAATTTCAGTAGAAAGAACAAGCTACAGCAATGTAAGCTCACTAAGTGACATTGTTACGCCCTCTCCACCCAAGCAGTTTTTAAAAATAATTCCTGCGATCTGCTGCTGCCTGAGGAGCAGGCATTAAAGATGCAGAGCTAAGATGGCTGCCCTAGTACATTAATCAGCGAAAGCTGTGGAAGCTTTGCTCTAGCCAATCAGCCCTGAAGTTTAACATGACCGCGTTAAACACCACATTCTCGAGAAAAGCTGGCACTGATGTCTGCATTGTGAGTGAAAAGTCATGGGCATTGCAGGAGGTAGCTGGTGGCTCGCATGGCACTGATTAGGCGGACACTTGTCTAACATGGTGCGACCACAAAAGGTGGCCGATTTGTCAGGATATGCAAAAGGGAGTTATATTAGAGGAACAAATTAAGAGGTCAGTAATTGGATGAGTAGCAAAATCCATGTACCTGAACAAGGACTCACACAGGGAGCCATTAATGCTGTCACATCATGCCTTTAAAAGTGGAGCTTAAGTGTCCCCTCAAATTTTTGCCGCCAACTGTACATTTGGCAAACAGTTACTACGGTGGCTATATAACCGTATGTTGTTGGTCCTGCCGTGCCCATGGCGTTATAGGCGCATTGCATATGAACGTTTAATTGTGTGCAAACTACTCCTATGTGGTGATGTAGAAAGCAACCCTGGTCCCCCTCTTCAGGGGGACCAGGTGTTATGGTACCAGGACTCACTTTTGGAAATGCAGTCCTGTGCATGAAATCAGAAGTACAGTCAGGCCTTGAAATCAGACAGAGAAAGGTAGGTAGATTGGCATTGGGAGCACATGGCAACACACCTAAAGAAGGAGTCCAGGGAGATATGGGCTGGGCATCATTTGAGGTTAGAGAGGCAAATAGCAAACTAAAATATGATCAGAGACTAACCGAAATGGAGGAATCAAGGTGGGCACGAAAAATGTACAAGCACCTCTTCATGAAAAGCCTGAATACGAAATGGACTAACAGAACCCGAAAGCTCAGATTTAAGTACCTAGAGTTTGGAGATGCACCGCAGCAAAACAGCAGCATTGAAAAGCAGGTAAAGGAAGCAGAAAGGAAAATGTGGGAGGAAAGAATGCAAGGAAAATCAGCATTGGGTATGTATAGAACTCGAAAACAGGATATAAAGAAAGAAAGTTTATTCGACAACTCACGAGGGAGCTCATTGCTGTTTGAGGCTAGGACAGGGGCCCTCAGAACAAAAACGTACAGGAAAAAATTTCAGGAAGTAGATATATTATGCGTGGCGTGCGGAACTGAGGAGGAAACAACGGAACATGTTGTTCTAAGGTGCCAAAAACTTCGTCCTGCCCTTCCCGCGGGAAAAGCGGCAGATCTGGAGAGAGCGCTGGGATTTGCTGGGGAAGATGGACGAATGGATGAGGAACGCGTTTTGATAACAAAAGAGAGGTTAGAGGATTGGTGGAAAAAGTCAAGAGAATAAAGAGAGGAAAAAAAGGGAGGGGGGCAGATACGGGCGAATTAGAAGCTAAAAATGGAGAACAGATAAATATATTTCTTTTAATTTTTTGGCTAGGCGGCGCAAGCTGCCGTCCGATACAAAGAGCAGAGCCACTATCATCCATCATCCATCCATCCAGATGTTCGATAAAATCATGGAATCCCAAACCATCATACAGCAGGAAATTTCGGAATTGAAAGCATTTCAGAGTAAGCTAGATATACTTCTCAGCTCCTTAGCAACTAGACTAGATCACATAGAACATCTGTTTAGTGACTTCAAGGCCGGTATTGAACCACTTGCTCCAATCGAACAGCATATGAATTCGCTAAAGCAGTCATTTTCTAAGCAACACCAAAAGCTCACTGACTTGGAGGATCGGAGCCGTCTCTCGAATTTGATTATACACGGCATAATGGAAGATACCTCTGAAACGGAAGAGGAACTTAAGAATAAGGTGATATCTGAGGTCCTTGAAAAACATCTTGGTGTCTCAACGTCATCCACTGCCCGTATACATATAGTAGGAAAAGCAAATAGTAACACAAACCGTCCTGTAATCGCATTCTTGCAAAATTTTAATGAAAAAAAAAGGCTTTGTATGCAAACGGTAGTAAACTTAAAGATTCAGCTTTTTCCATACAAAATGATTATTCCAAGGAGACATTAAGAAAATGAAAATTGCTCAGGGAATCTTACAAAATGGAAAGGAAGGATGGAAAGAAGGCTTATCTTGTTCATGACAAGCTCAAAATCGGCAACAGCATGTACGCTTGGAACGATTCAACTGAAAAGCGGATAAGCCTTCCTCCTATCTCTTCTATAAACTCAGATTGACAGACCACCTTAAATAACTCAGCTCTTCGTGACCTTGTTATCTTAAACATAAATGCCCAGAGCATAGTGAACAAGTCAACTGCCCTTGAGATCGCTCTGTTTACCCACAGTCCCGACATAGCTGTTATAACCGAGACTTGGCTTCACTGTGATATCACAAACGATTGCATCTTTCCTCCACCATACACTGTATTTAGGCGTGACAGGGGGTCTCGGGGAGGTGGCGTAGCCATTTTACTAAAACGAAACTTCTCCGCTACAGTTCTCAATTCACCAGAAAACCACGAAAGCCTTGCTCTGAAAATCACGTATCTTAATTGGTTACACTTTTATCTTATGTGCACTTTATAGGCCCCCTAATTCAGACCTGGACTATCTGCATAAGCTACAGGATTTTTTGTTCAACTACAGAAATAAGAATTTGATACTTGCAAGGGATTTTAATCTGCCAACCATCAACAGGTCTAACAAAAACCTTGGATGCTCTGAAAATGCTGACACAATCTATGATATAATGTTGTCCCATAACCTTCAGCAAATAGTCAACGAACCAACTAGAATAAACGGTTCTACTGAGTCAATTTTAGATCTAGTATTCATAAAACGGTTTATTTGTGATTACACAGTGTCTGTTCATGATGGCATATCTGATCAAAAGTTAGTAGTCGCAACTCTATCTGCAGTTCACGGCCGTAAAGAAAAGGCAAGGCATAAGAACGTAAAAGATGATACAAAAGCACTAGATGATTCCATCCTTGACTACTTGGAACTGGCTTATGAAAGCTTTGAGGGAACGAGTGTTACACAGTTATGGAACACGTTCAAGAAACACTAAATATTGTATCAATACCTTCATACCCAATAAAAAGAAGCGCTTAAAGAAAGCAAATCCCTGGAAAATCAGCACATTATTCACCTAAAGCGAAGGCTAAACGGCTGAAAAAAACTAAGAATGCCAGGTCTAGTCTCTTAATTAGCAGAAGAGCTTTCTTCGAACATTAAATCAGCAAAAAAACATTACTTTACAGAGAGAGTCTTCGAAAATTTATACAAAATGATCCCCGCAAATTTTGGGATCATCTTCGAACTTCACACAAGCAAATAAATCAAATCACTGTGCATAACAATATAATTACGGGTCCTCAATCAATTGCTACGCATTTTAATACATACTTTCATTCTTTATTTTTTGAGGAAAGTGCCAATGAATATGTTTTTGACTTTCAACCTGAACAACAAATCATTGTATCCTACGAAGGCGTTGTTGAATCTCTACTCCGGTTAGATGCTAAAAGTTCGCATGGTCCAGATGACATACCGAACGCCTTCTTATGCCGTTATGCTGAATCATTAGCTCATTTCTTAACAAAAATTTTGTTTATCTTTATCATCTTTCTCCTTGCCCCCTGACTGGCTAACAGCCAGAGTTGTGCCTGTGCATAAAAAGAGAGATTGGGCGTGTTTAAACAATTACCGTCCGATTTCTTTCACGAGTACCTGTTGCAAACTAATCGAACACATTATCGCTAACCACATACGTACTTGATATATTAAACTCAAACGAATGCTTGTCTCCATTCCAACACGGCTTCAGGAAAGGATTTTCTACTATCACGCAATTGGTTACCGCTATCCATAACTTTAGTTCCGTATTGGATAAATCAGGACAACTAGACATAATTTTTTTAGACTTCAGCAAAGCATTTGACAAAGTTCCCTACAATAAACTTCTTGGAGGACTCAAATTAATAGGTGTGCCCTTGGCCTTGGTAAACTGGATTGCTTCCTACCTACGAAATAGAACTCAGTGTGTAGATATTGGTGGTATTTCTTCTGCGTCACTTCCAGTGACATCTGGCGTTCCCCAAGGAAGCGTACTAGGACTGTTGTTACTTTTGATTTATATAAATGACATTGCATGTTCCATTCATAGAAATGTTAAAACTGCTTTATTTGCCGATGACTGCATGCTGTACATCCCAATAAGTTCTGTGGCTAACCAAAACTTACTGAATGATGCTTTCCGCGAAATTGTGGCCTGGTGTGACAAATCAGAAATGCCCTTCAATCCTGATAAGACAGTGCTCTTGCGCATGGCAAGAAAGAAACATCCTATGCACTTTAGCTACTCTGCTTGCAGCACTACTATTTCGGAAGTCAAAAATTACAAATATTTAGGTGTCTTAATAAATTTGCAGCTTAACTGGAGCGACCATGTTGATTCCATCTCTTCATCTGCGTTGAAAAAACTTGAACTTTTGAAACACAAGCTCAAAGGAGCATCTAGTCACGTTCAGTCGTGTCCGACTCTTCGTGACCCTATGGACCATGTCACACCACGCTTTCCGGTCTCTCACTATCTTCCTAACATCACATAACTTCATCTGCAGAGCCTCAAGGATGCCATCTAACCATCACGTTTGCTGCCTACCCCTTCTCCGGCAACCCTCAACCTTTCCCAACATCAAATCTTTCTCCAGCGACTCCACTCTTCTCATCAGATGACAAAAGTAGCTGAGCTTTAACTTTAGAATTTGACCCTCCAATGAGCAGGCAGGGTTTATGGTCGACAATATCGACTGATTTGATCTTCTGGCAGTCCAATGAACTCTCAAGAGTCTCCGCCAGCACCACAATTCAAACGCGTCAATTCTTCAGCGGTCAGCCTTCTTCATAGTCCAACTCTCTCATCCATACACCACAACTGGAAAGACAATAGCACGAGTTATAGGGATCTTGGTTGGCAGACTAATGTCTCTGCTCTTTACTAGGCAGTCAAGGCTAACCATGGCTCTCTTTCCCAGAAGCAGGCATTAATCTTGGAGCCCAAGAATAGAAAATCTGTCACAGCTTCCACTTCTCGTCCCTTGATGCTCCAGTACTTGATAGGGCAAGACGCCATGATCTTTGTCTTTTTAATGTTCAGTTTAAGCCCAAACTTCTCACTCTCTTCTTGTACGCGCATCAGAAGTCTCTTGAGTTCCACTTCACTTTCTGCCATTAAAGTGGTATCATCCGCATATCTAAGGTTGTTGATACATTTTCCAGCAATCTTCACTCCAGCTGAAGACTCGTCCAGACCAGCCTTCCTCATGATGCACTCTGCATATAGGTTGAAAAGGTAGGGTGACAGTATGCAGCCTTCTCTCACTCCTTTCTCAATCGGAAACCAATCAGTAAGACAATGCCCAGTTCTGACTGTGGGCTCTTGCCCTTCATACAGGTTCCTGAGGAGACAGATGAGGTGAATTGGAACTCCCATCTCTTGGAGAATTTGCCACAATCTGCTGTGATCTACGCAGTCAAACGCTTTCGCATAATCAATAAAGCGGAAGTAGATGGGTTTCTGGAACTCTCTTGCTTTTTCCATGATCCAGCGAAGGTTGGCAATCTGGTCTCTAGTTCCTCTGCCCTTGCGAAACCCAGCTTGCACGTCCGGAAGCTCCCGATCCACATACTGCTGCAGCCTACTTTGGAGGATTTTCAACATCACCTTGCTAGCATGCGAAATAAGCCCGATTGTGCGGTAGTTGGAACAATCTTTGGCACTGCCTTTCTTTGGAATGGGGATGTAAACTGACCTCCTCCAATCCTGTGGCCACTGCAGGGTTGTCCAAATCTTCTGACATAATGTATGCACAATGTTAACAGCGTCATGGTTGAGGTTTTGAAGCAACTCAGCTGGAATGCCATTAATTCCACTAGCTTTGTTCTTAGCAAGGCTGGCTAAGGCCCATTCAACTTCACTCTTCAGGATGCCCGGCTCGAGATCAGTAATCACAACCGTCTTATGTTGGGTTTGCACATTCAGGTCCTTCTTGTACAATTCTTCTGTGTATTCTTGCCACCTCTTCTTTATCTCTGAGGCTTCAGTGAGGTCCTTGTCTTGTTTGTCCTTTATCACGCACAGCTTAGCACAGAAGCTTCCTTTGATATCTTTGATTGTCTTATACAGAGCTCTTGTGTTCCTTAATTGGCTGTTGTCCTCAACTGCTTGGCACTGTATGTTCAGGAAGGCATTCTTATCTCTCCTTGCTATTTTCTAAAAATCCGCATTGAGAACCTTGTATCTTTCTCTTTCCCTCATAACTTTTGCCATCCTCCTTTCCTCAGCTATTTGCAAAGCCTCTTCAGATAACCAGTTTGCTTTCTTGCATTTCTTTTGCTTTGGGACTACCTTAGTAGCAACTTCTTGTATTATATCACGAACATCAGTCCACATCTCTTCAGGCTCTCTGTCTTCTAGATCTAATTCTTGAAATCGATTCCTCACTTCCACAGCATATTCTGATGAAATTTGATCCAGATCATACCTAAAAGGCCATCTAGTTTTCTGCGTTTTCCTCAATCGAAGCTTAAATTTGGCTGCAAGAAGCTGATGATCGGTGCCACAATCGGCCCCAGGCCTTGTTTTTACTGCTTGTATAGCGCTTTTCCGTCTCTGCCGGCAAAGAATATAATCAATCTGATTCCTGTACAGACCGTCCGGTGAAGTCCATGTGTACAGGCGCCTCTTGTGCTGTTGAAAATGAGTATTCGCTATGGTCAGGTTGTTTTCTTGACAAAACTCTACTAGCCTCTGCCCAGCTTCATTTGGCTCACCAAGACCAAACTTTCCATTAATAACCTTAGCATTCCAGTCTCCTATGAGAAAAAGGACGCCTGATGATGGAGTGCAGTCTAAAAGGCATTGCAGGTCCGCATAAAATCTCTCAACGTCAGCTTCTTTAGCAGTAGTGGTTGGTACAAATTTTTAAAGAATATGTAAAACAACTTTTGAGTTCAAAATCAGTTCGCTGCTAGAGGTCACGTGATCATGTGATCAAAGAAGCCTGCAAAGCTGCTCCTCAGTCAGACGTCTGTTCGGTTGATTTCGTTGTGTATTTTTGGGGGGGAAGGGGGCAGGGCTCCTCTTTTTTATTAATTAACTTACAGAAAAACAAAGAAATTACTAAGGTCAAAAACATATCGAATGCATCCAACATTCCAGTCACAGCCTCAGTTGGTGTCCGGTAAAAATTATAATAATATAACGTATATTCCTCACTTCTACGCGCCCATAGTGCTGCTTAAGTCCTCTGCTATTGTGATGTGGGCTTCAACTTTCTGTGAGTCAGCAACAATTATCAAACAGCACAACTTCATTGATTTCAGCTGTTAATACAACCTCGTACTGTGAAAATATTAAATATGAAGCAGCCCAGTGTCATGCGATAAACATGAACACTAATTCTCATAAATTTATTTTAGACATCTCCAGTGATCAACAACAAAGCGACGGTACCTAAGAATACTCAGTTCAAAAGGGCAGCTATTCAACTGTTGTAACTTAATTGTAAGTTTAGAGGTTCCATGTTGTGCACATTCTTAAGGCACAGTTGTTCTTTAAAGCCTCCAGTGCACGTATACTCCTATGAAAATTTGTCTCTCACTGTGTCGTCTTCATACGTGCTACTTCTCACGCTCAGGAAATTTGATAGCCGATCAGATGTTCTTTGGTCGATTAATGGAGATTTTTCTTCAAATGGCCTGCGGATGAACTTATACACTCAATGTCGTGCCTGTCTCTTGCAGAGCTGAAGACAAAAGTAGGACTGATTAAGCTGACCCTCTTCAGCTGCCTGTAGCCCAAACAACCATTTGCATGGCACATATGTCGCCCACTGCAGATTGGTTTCTTGAAAATAGATGGCAAACACATGCGGTTTCGAACAATGCAGCTACCGCTGAGAGGTGCACGCAGAAGGCATCGCGGCAGGAAGGGGAAAAAGAATGGAAACGAGTCCTTTGACAGCGACCCTTCGTAGGGCAGCCCTTGACAATAAGTGCTTCCAAAAGCTCGGTGATGGCCGCGAACACGGACAACAGGAGGAATAAAACCTCAAAACAGACAGCCCGTGTCGTGCATTCTATGCAGAGGACCGAATGCACTTTAAAAGCTGAGCGAGCTTCACATATGTATTTGCTGTTTTATTTGCATTTATTTGTTTGCTTTTTTAAATGTTTTTATTTGCTCTTTACTTCCCTAACACATTATAAGCATTAATGTGGATTAAAATATTTTTGGAGTCTGGAAACAGTCCTGAACTGCTACTTATATTTACCTGGCACTGCCTTCACCTGTTGACTACATAAAAGAAAAGCAGTGGGCTAAACTAGCCGGTCATTCGCAGGCCCGAACTTGGCCCATCCTTTCACAGACCCCACGGATTTAAAGCCCGGTCCAGGTCCGCCAATAAAGTGCCCAGGCTTTCAGGTAAGCTCGTTCAGTGCTTTAGCGAAAACTTGCATTGAATCGTGTGTGACTTGTGGGCCACCCACAAAGTCAGCGCTGTCAACTGGAGTACGTAGGTGCGGGACATCTTATACCATGCATGTTTACTTTATCAAGACTGAAGCCACTGCCTTGTCTGGCATTTCTAAATGCAGGTCGCGGCTGCCCTTTCTAGCAGCCTCAATTACTTTGGCGGCAGCTTGTCGAATTGTCTTTTGTTTAGCGGGCACCTTTCTTCACAGGTAAGCAGGAACGTCAGCAGGACAGAGGCAAGGAATCTATCGTCAGTCTATGGGAATCTAGCGTGACTATGGGAAGCAAACAGTGTTGCTTTTGTAGTGTAATAACCTTCATCATCATAGCCACTGGCATGAATCGCGTGCTGGTGCACTCGAGGACGAAGAAGTTGGTCGCTGTCTTGGTGATTTTGCTACGCCTGACGCTCCGCTGCGAGTTCATCCTGAGCGGCTGGATCCATCTGGGTTGACTGAATAAACACACCTCTACAATTGGTGGGGGTGCGGGGTACATCCCCATCCACCCTGGAACTAAGAAGCCGCACATTGCCCTCTGCTTCCACCATGCCGGACGAGACCACCTCGACATCGGCGCACATTCCAACCACAGTCCTGTGTTCTGGCGTTCTATGGCAGCCTGATTCATGCCTCTTCAGTGGCACGGCCGACCAAGACGTCGACGATTGTTTGTCGGCGTATGAGCGTGTCAGTAGCTATAACAGATGCTCCAGCCCCCCATGCTCTAGCCCAGCCCTGTGCTGCCGCACAGCCCTGTGCAGGCGCAAGTAACGGCACCACTGACGTACACACAAGTTGAAGCCAGGCCGCTAATGCCAACCGCTTCCGTTTCCTACCAGGCTGCCCTTTCCAACCATCCTTCGCCCTTTGCCTGGGTCTGTATTCCATGTCCCTATTCCAATGGTACGCCAACGCCCTACAGACCCTTGGCGTACCGCAGACAACCGGCCAATCTGCTACTCTTGCGGGCTGCCGGGCCATGTTGCACGCCTTTGCCGCCAACGCCTTCTCTCTTCTCACCCTGACCTCTGGAACTACTCGTACGACACCGACGAGCGCTCACCGAGACCTCCACCCGGTTCCAATTTTGTATCTCGGAACAATCAAATGTATACCACTCACCGATCATCTTCCCCTCATCGCCGTTCACCGTCCCCACTTCTTCGATGTTCTACTGGCACTGCTGAGGAAACTAACAGTCACAGTTCCCGGGGCAAGAACTGCACTTCGTTCGAACTCTTCAAGTCCTCCGTCTTCTCCCGCTAACGTAATACAAGTGCTTGCGGACGGCGTCGCAGTACTCGCCCCTTGTTGGCACGGGCGCTGCCGTATCCATCATTAGTGAAACTCTTTGCCGTCGACTTCGCACTGCACTGTCGACTTTTTGCACTGAACCGCCTCATCCCAGCGCATTCATCCCTCAGCGGCGTGCACGGCCCGTGTTCTCATCCAGTTTATTGTACTGGCTCACTGCTCACACGACATCATTCTGGGCTACGATTTCCTTTCCACTCATCGTGCCGTTATTGACTGCGCCAGCGCGGAAGTTGCCTTTTTTCCCTGTTTGGGATACTGTCTTGTGTGACGTCCTTACCCGGTCTGCAAAACTCCTTGACGCCAATGACACAGACATTCCTCCATTTTCTGCTGCCCTCATTCCACTCTCCTGTGAAAGTGTTACTACTTCGACTGTCTTCTTCACACCTTCCGATGCCGCTTCACGCCACCCCTGCCTCCTGCTTCCATTTGCTGTTCTCAAGTTCGAAGATGGCCTTAGTGCACTGTACGTCTCGAAACCATTTTCGTGCCCGTTCGTCCTGCTACGCAGCGAGTGTCTTGGTCGTAATGAAGAACTTGATCCCGCGTTTGTAAATACTCTTCCTGCGACGCCTACATCACTAGACGTTAATGTTCTCAGCTCTTGCGATATAGCGACCACTTCGACGCCACCCAATGTTTTTCAACAAGCTATTGACACAGATATTCCACCTGCACAATGTGATCAACTCGCTGCTCTTCTACAGAGCTTCACTTCTGCCTTCGACCTTCCTCACACTGCTCTGGGTCGCACGTCTGTCGTTATGCACACAATCGACACTGGTACAAACGCACCTTTACGACAGTGTCCTTATCGCATGTCGGCCTCTGAGCGCCAAGTCATTACTGATAACGTGGATGATATGCTTCGCCGGGGCGTCATACAGCCATCTAACAGTCCATGGGCTTCTCCGGTTGTTTCGGTCACCAAGAAAGATGGTTCCATCCGGTTTTGCGTCGATTACCGTAGGCTAAACAAGATCACGTGCAAAGACGTCTATACTCTGCCACGAATCGACGACGCCTTGGACTGTTTACAGAGAGCCGAGTATTTCTCCTCTTTGGATTTGTGCTCTAGCTACTTGCAGGTGCTGATGGCTGACGATAACCACTCGAAAACTGCCTTTATAACACCGGACAGCTCATACGAGTTCAACGTTATGCCCTTTGGCCTTTGTAATGCCCCGGCTACTTTCGATCGCCTGATGGACACTGTTCTTCGTGGAGACCTGTCTTTGTTATCCGGATGACATCGCAGTTTTTTTCTACCGAATTTTCTTCTCACCTTCTCCGCCTAAAGCATGTCCTCACGTGTCTCGCCGAAGCTTGGCTTCAGTTGAATTTGAAGAAGTACCACTTTGCTGCTCAAAAACTCACAATTTTAAGCCATGTAATTTCTAAGGACAGCATTCTTCCCAACCCCACCAAACTTTGCGCAGTTGCAGAGTTTCCGAAGCCAACCTCCCTGAAGCAGCTCCGAAGCTTTATCGGCCTCTGCTCCTACTTTCGAAGTTTCATTTTGAACTTCACCTCTATCATCGCTCCTCTGACCCACTCCTTGCCGGCAGCTCTGACCTTTCCGCCTTGACTCCAGCCTGCGATAAAGCCTTCGACACTTTACGCCGCCTTTTGGTTTCGCCTCCTATTCTACGCCACTTTGATCTGACTGCACCTAAGGAGATTCACACTGATACCAGCGGTATTGGGCTCGGTGCCGTCCTTACCCAACGTAAGCTGGTTTCAGTGAGTATGTTGTGTCATACGACAGCCGACATTGACGAAAGCAGAGTCTAACTATTCAGTAAAAGAAAGAGAATGTTTGGCCATTATTTGGGCCATAGAAAAATTTCGTCCCTATGCGTATGGCCGACCGTTTTATGTCATGACCAATCACCACGTTTTGTGCTGGCTGGCCTCTCTAAAAGACCCATCCGGTCGCCTTGCTCGCTGGGCTCTCCATCTGCAGGAATATGACATTCATGTCATTTATCGATCAGGTCTGAAGCATACGGACGCGGACGCTCTTTCCCGCTCACCATTGCTTAGTGATTCCTCGTTTGACCACGTCAGTGCTTACGATTTGGCGACTCTTGCCACTGTCGACATGGCCACCGAGCAGCGGAATGACTCATGGATCAGCACACTTTTGGATTCCTTTCAAGTCCTACTCCCGGTCATGCATTCAAATCACTTGTCCCACAAGCCCTCCACTTCTCCATTCGTGACGGTCTTCTCTATCACCGCAATTATTTGCTTCACGGACAGAAATGGCTTCTAGTCATCCCATGTCATCTCCGCGCCGAAATTTGCGCTGCGTTCCATGGTGACCCACAGTGTGCCCACAGTGCTGTATTAAAGACCTACACGCGCCTACGTCTGCGATTTTACTGGCGTGGAATGTACCGCTTTGTACAACATTTCGTGCGCGCTTGCGAATCTTGTCAAAGCCGAAAAACTCCTCAGACGTCCCCTGTTTCGTTGCAGCCCTGTCCTGCTTGTTCATTTGACCACGTTGGCATAGATCTCTATGGCCCTCTTCCTACTACTGCCGCTGGAAACTGGTGGATTATCGTGGCAGTAGACCATCTTACTCGCTACACTGAAGCATCACCGTTACCTTCTGCCTCCGCACGAGACGTTTGTTTCTTCTCAAGAGCTTGATTTCTTCGACACGGGGCTCCGAAAGAACTATTCAGTGACTGTGGATGCGTTTTCTTGTCTGACGCTCTTGAGGCCCTACTGAAAGAATGTCGCATAATTCACCGCAACGCTACTTACCACCCTCAGACGAATGGCCTGACAGAACGCTTCAACCGTATTCTGAGTGACACATGCTGGCCATGTACGTCAACGACGCTCATTCCAACTGGGACCAGGTTCTTCCCTTCGTAACCTATGCGTACGACACTGCGACACAAATCACCACTGGATTCTCTCTCTTTCTTTTTTACGGGCGCGAGCCAACCTGCACAATGGACGCGCTTTTTCCCTACCGCTGTGATGTCTCTGAATCGATGCCACTCTCGGACGCAGCCCAGTACGCAGAAGAATGCCTTCAGCTCGCTCGTTCACTTACAACGGAAAACCAGTGGCAACAAAAACACTACCGGGACACCGGCGAGGCTTCTTCATATGCACCTAACTTCCTGGTGTGGCTCTGGGTCCCTGCCACAACCGCCAGCCTTTCAAAGAAGCTTCTTGCTCGATATCACGGTCCATACCGAATCCTCCAACAAGCATCTCCTGTCAACTAGGTAGTTGAGCCTGTTACACTCTCTGCGAACTTGCATCGCCGTGGACGCAAAACAGTTCATGTGAACCGAATCAAGCCCTACTATGATCCGTCTGTCCTTTCTGCGTCATAAGTCGCCAAGATGGCTCCTTCTCTACCCGTGGGGAAACTGTAGTGTGATAATCTTCGTAATCATAGCCACGGGCATAAATCGTGTGCTGGCGCACTCGAGGACGAAGAAGTTGGTCGCTGTCTTGGTGACTTTGCTACGCCTGACGCTCTGCTGAGAGTTCATCCTGAGCAGCTGGATCCATCTGGGTTGACACTTTCTATTATAGTGTACTAGAACATGTGCTTCTATGACACATTTGAAGTCCTGTTCGATGAACTGTCTGCAGAAATGGCACTTGCACCACATATATTGCGGCTGCAACCTCTGGTCGGCACACTGAAGAGTAAGCTCCCACCTTTTGAACAATTCAGGATCTTGCGGCATAGCAAGCAGAAACTTTCAGTCCTTCACTCATTGACTTGTAGCGAGATTTGCAGAATGTCGCGTGTTTTTTATGTCTTCACTCCGATCACTCCTCTGAGAAAGCGCAGAGTCTGCTTCGTTACGGTGCTTGCGTACGATCGAACTATGACAGAGGGCAAGCAGATGACAAAAAAGGTCAAATGTCATCTGTTTATAGCTTCAGTGCCACACCACAAGAGCATGACTTCTAAATAATATTTAGTAGGAATGGGCCTGCAATAAACACAACTGAAGTTAGCAAAACGCCCAACATATTTGCGACAAGTAGCAAACGATTAGCTGGCGAGCACTGGGCAGAGAACAGCAGCCAGGTTTGTCGTCATGAAGTGGAAGCACAAGGAACTGTGCTTTGTACCTTGCCGATTGGCACACCTCATCTAGCTACCGTACGGTTACCATGGGTGACTGCCTTCAACAGTGGCCCAACCCCTAGCCTCTCCCTCTCTTTCACATCACATCACATCACAAGTGGAGAGGGGGAATTTCCTTCTCTTCATTTTGACATCGGCCAATAATGAGAAAATTAATTTAAATGAACCTAAATTTATTTCAACTGATTGAAATTAACCCATCTAAATAATTCATTATGGAATTACACAATTAATAAGGCCTTATATCTCACGCTGTGGGCTCCAGAGTAGGATGCAATGTTATGGGGCTGCTCCAATGCTATAATAACTTTAGCTATGAAAACAAACCTTACCTAGCAAATTTGCTCGTTTCATGTATTAGTATACCCAGCCAGAAAGTGTGTTTCCGCAGGTTGAGCCAAAAGGTATGACAAAAAGGCAACATGCTGTTTTAGTACACAGTTGCCAGACAACACGACCATTGCTCAAAGTTTGTTCTTTCCAACCTCTTGACAATGGGTTGTCATAACTGCTTTTCAGAAAACATTTCAGTGAAGATTGTACTGAATATGCGGGTTTGTACTCGATCGATATCAATATACGAGAGGTGTTCAATACAGGTCTCCTCTGGCCAACTTCTGTTGGTTACAGGATGTTGAAACGGTGTATGTGTAATGATGGGTATCTAAATATGAACTAAGAATGGTCTCTTTTTGCCGAGGCCAAAGTGGAGCAATGTGTGATAATGGACCGTGTGGTGTACAGAGCAGCCATCAAGTATTCTACTTGAAAGGCTGAGAGCTTTGATGAGATAAAAGAAAATTATGGGCAGGGTTCTCCATCATACAATATACAGTAAAATACCGCTCGAACGAATTTCATTTAAACGAACCCCCCATTGTAGCGCCATTGAACCCAATGCAAACGCCCTTCAGTTTAACGAAATTCAGTGCAGTGCACATTTCAGTTCTAGGAACAGTTTCCGAGGCACCATCCCAAGTCTCCTAGGTCATATTGAGCACTTTAACAAGTACAACCCACCCTTTTTGCCGTGCTTTTTTGCGTTTAGTACCGCGCCGATCGTGCTCGATTACCGTGTTACGAAAAGTGGCCATTTAGCTTTGAACTGGATTGAATACCTAAGTTCGTAGCCAGCCGAAGCCATTGCTGGCTGTTTTTTTTCCATGTTTAGTGCATTTAGTTTGCTCTACACCCATACCTAGTCATAGCCACAGCTAGCCATAGCCACAGCTTCAGCCCTACTAGGGCTAGTCATCCTAGCCAGGGTTGCCACTGGTGGCAACTTTTCGCCAAATTGGCGAATTTCAGAGGCCCGTGGCGACCAAATGTTATATTGGCGACATGGCGAACTTTTGGCGATTTTCAATGAGGTTTCACGATGTGGGTTCTAAGCCTGATAACGAGCAATAATGTTCTCTTTGCGTTTTTAGGACAGTAGAATACGCTTGTGGGGTCAGATATGTATCGTGAATGGTTCGACTCCATGTACTCAGCCGACTCAGTGGCACTTGTGCAGTTTCTACACACTCATGCGCTGCCACGAGTTTGGCTGGCCACCACTCCTGCAGTGCCGTACGTTCAGCTGCGACGTGTTTGAGACAAGTTCCACCGTGGCTGCCTCGCGGTGGAGCGTGGTAAAATCCCTTTGTGTAGCGAATGCTGAAAGATGCACTTTTCAGTGCAGCGGTATTTCCCCCTTAGTGACTGGAAACAAACTACGACAAAGATTGAGAAAAAAAGAAAAGAGACGAAGCATGTTAATTGGCACATTCGAAAGAAATGTTGAATGTGATATCAATCGTAGTACAGTCAATCCCGGATATATCGAACCCGGATATATCGAATTTTGGTTATATCGAACTCACGGAATATCCCCTTGAAAATCCCATGTAAAAGAATAGGAAAGCCGCGTCATATATTGAACTCAATTTCACCGGTCCGGCGTTCGATATGTCGAACTCCACACCACGCACTGGAAGATGTGCCTCTCCCAAAGACGTGCGCATCATCCTCGGCCGTTTGCCGCGTCACGTTTTCAAGCCACGCGCGGAAGTAATGAGAGGGAACAGTTCGGCTAGGGTAGCGCCACGCCCATTCCCGAAAGGCGCGCGCATCTGCAGTTATCGTTTCCCGCGTGCCAGCACGTGACGTTTGCAAGCCATGTGCGTGAATGAACCAGACAAAACCAGTGGGAACGAGAGGGGAAAAACGCAGCAGAGCAATGCGCAAGGGTGTGCCCATTCTTTTGCCGAGCTATCTCTCTTTCCTCTTTCCCGGCCTTCATTCGCAGTAGCACGTGCTAAGCATGCGCCAAGCCAGCTCAGTCCGTTTTCAGACAGAACGTCGGACGCTTTCTCCAGCGTGTGTTGCGAACTCTCTGCGCGCAGCGGCTGACATGGCCATGGCGCCTGCGGAAGTTAAGAAGCAGCAGATCTTTTCTTTTCTTTTTTTGCGAGATTCATATATTTTTATTGTTGTGCTGTACGCGCGGCGTAGCGTAAGATATGGCGTTACGAGGCGGCATTTTTTTTTTTTGTGGGAGTCTTTTATCTTTGTATATATGAATCAACGAAAGCACGAGGTCAGCTGCGATCCTGACACCGGCTTTTAGCATTTTTCGCTTCAAACAGCATTTGCAGCTACTATATCATGCTTTCCAATGATTTTGTGGCAGTGGACTACGCCCTCCCCAAGCGCGGCGTGGTAAATCGAACCAGGCTTGTGCAATTAAGCCATCACGGGCAGTCTGCCAAGTTTGCTCCCCGCCGCCGCAGGAGCTATCAAAGATAAACACGCCGTGACGTTATCGCTGCGCAGCATCTTGGCACGCTGCCAAGAAATGAGCTGTGTATGAGACGACCGAAATGAAGTGCGACATGCAAGCGAAAACGCAGAAACCTTGTTTTGAGCTGCCATGGTGGCTTGAACGGCAGAGGGACGCAGTTTCAAAGTTGGAAATTTTTTGCTCTGTCGCTGCCGCTCGTCGCTGGAGCGAGCTGGCCTTAACGCTTTCCTTCTTTTTTTTTTTTTCAGATTCTCGAGTGCAGAAGTGGAGGGTGGGGTCATTATGGAGTGAGTTAATTACACGACAAATATGGTATCGTTTTTTCACATCGTAAGTGCCATCCCAAGCCGATTTTTGTATATCGAATTATCGATATATCAAACTATTTCGCGATCCCCTTCGAGTTTGATATATCCGGCTTTGATTGTACCAATTTATTTGTGCTGGTGTGGTTCGCTACAAAGCTGAACCGCCACAATCATAACATTTCGCGAGCATGCGCTGTCGTCCCTCGTTGCCAACCATTTGTATGAAGATAAGATAGTCTCAGAGACCTGCCGATACTCCAAGGCCCCGGAAAAAAAAGCAGAAATATTAACGGCGCGAGTGTTTCTCACGTTCGTCTGACTCGTATAAGGCCGTTCTACAAATGCCTCGTTTGACATACACTACTTCCTGTACATTGACGCGGAGACGTGTGCCTCAGGAGCCGTGCACCTCAGCTACGGTGCATTTCAGCCAAAGAAATGTACCATCAAATGCTCTCTCTGCATTATATTTCTAGAGTTAGATAAAAAACAAGTCTGCAGCAAACACCACACTCAATTCCCACATCGAAAAAAATGGTTCGCTGTTTAACCTTTTCTGGCTACCTAAGTACAAAGCTAATCATCAGACGAAATTATAAGCTCGGGATTTTGCATGCATGGTACAGTCAAATATCAAGGAACTGGTTTTGTTTACTGCTCAGAGGAGTAATACACATGCCGCGTACAATTTTCCATAGTCAGCAACTGCTCTAACCTTACGTTTATAGTGTGGCAACATTTCTGGTGAAATTTCAATGAAAAATGGCTACTTTTGGTGACATTTTACCCGCCATCTGGCGACATTGACCCAAAACTCAGTGGCAACCCTGATCCTAGCTCGAAGAAGTGTAAGCGTGCTAGATAACCATAAGCGGCAAACGAAAGCGCCTGACTATTGATGAAAAAAATTAGTTGGGTTCAAATCTACTGAACCGAATAAGTAGTGAAAGCATTAGCTGCGGGTGACCAAGCCTTATGGCAAGCTTGCGTAGAAAAAAAAAAAGCCTTCATCTTCTTCTTCCTCTTCTCCTTCGCAATTAGACACGGCTCTCGCGCATGCACATAACGGGTCGGGCACAATCACGCGAAACTCTACTCTGACCTGCATAGTGTAGCTTTACGATACAAAAGGGACATTTTTTGTAGGCTGGATTCCGGGCAGCGTGAAGTTGACATTGCGAAGACATTTGGGATCCTCCATCAATCACCGTTGTCTACGATTAAAAGCCGGCGCCAATCAATCGCGGCCTAATCAGAAAGTGCGCAGTTCGGCCCCCTCCCGCAAAAGACTGTGCACAAGATATAGCATGAAAGTTGACGACGCTGTTTCCACATGGGTAAATGATTTACGGCCCAGGAACACTCCGGTTACAGGACCCATGATTCAAGAGAAGGCCATGGAATTCGCCACGCCTTTCGACATCAGTGGATTTGACGCAAGCAGTGGATGGCTGCATCGCATTCGGGCGCACTATGGAATTGTATAGAAGCAAGTCTGCGGTGAAGCCAGCAGCGCGGACACCGCTGCTGCAAGCACATGGCACGAAGAAAAACTATGCGACGTCATCAGCGACTATAGCCCGGACGATGTGTACAATGCGGAAGAGACTGGGGTATTTTACCAACTGCTTCCAAATAAAACCATGTGCTACAAAGACGACGCGTGCAAAGGTGGAAAGCACTTGAAGGTCAGGATCACAGCATTGTTTTGCTGCAATGCATTGGGTATGAATAAGATGAAAGAGTTAATCATCGGTCGCTACGCCCGCCCAGAGTGTTTTAAAGGGGTTACATCGCTCCCATACGAGTACACCCATAACTCAAAGGCCTGAAAGTCGCATGAAGTGTTCACAAAGTGGATCGTAGCGTGAATGATGAGATGGCGAGAAAAAATCGCAAGATTTTGTTAATTTTGGACAACTGCTCGGCACACTTAGTCAACACACGTCTCAGTAACATCGGAATCGAATTTCTGCCACCCAACTGCACGTCAGTCCTGCAGCCTCTTGATCTAGGCATCATAAAGAATGTAAAGTACACTACAGAAAGTGACATATGCAGCGCATTCCGGTAAATTTAAGAATGCAGAAGCCTAAAGCGATTAATGTGCAACAGGCAGCAGAAATGCCTATGGGAGCTTGGTGGAGTGTGAAACCAGCAACGATAGTGAATTGCTGGCAAAAAGCAGGCCTGGACACCAATCTTGAAGCAGAGGACCATGGCATCTGATGAAGGGAACAGTGAGCCAAGTGGCTGGCTGGAATTGTCAGAATGACTAAATGTGGATAGCCCTTTGTCTTTTGAGGAATATGCTGCCTGTGACTCCCTGGTGGAGACATGCACCGCACTCACTACTGATATTGTAGCCAGTGACTAGATTCTACCGAGGAAGATTCTACCGTTGATGGCGAAGTGCAAAAGATATCTGCCAAATAAGCACTTATCGCCCTGGAAAAACTTAGCCTCTGCTGCCCAGCAGACTGCTGTGCCAGAGAAGGTCCATGAGTGCTTAGATAAATGACTGAGTTCACAACGGCTGCAGTCCTAAGTGCAAAAGTGCAGAAAAAGATTACAGCGTTCTTTGCAAGGTGCTAGTTAGCAGAACTTAAGCAAAGTGGCACACACAGAAGCTGTCACTTACTAATTTCAGTTAAATCAACTTTCACTTTAACAAACTCTTCCCTGGGTTACCTTGAAGTTCGGTCAAGCGAAGTTTCACTGCATAGTGACTAACTGGCATCGCCAGTTCAAACGCGATTGGACTTTGTGGAAATTGCTCCAACTGTAGGACAACTCCCCTCCTCTATTGATGAACAAACCATCCAGCAAATCGAAGCCACCATTTTGAAAAACCACTATGTAACCATTCAAGACCTAGTCCAACACGTCAAGATATTCCACAAGGAGTCTGCGGAATAAATCATTCACGGCTACCTGTATGCATAAGGAGTCAGCTCCTCAAGGTTTCCTGTCTACTCATACTTTTCGAGAACCAGGAACGAGTTTAATATTCCCAGGCTCTTTTACAGTGTGTCACGAAAACCAGGAGCAGTTTTGCAACAGACTGATTACACAGGATGAAAGCTGGGACTAAACTGCAGTGGATGCAGTGGAAGCATCCGGAGTCACTGCCTCCAAAGAAGGCACGTGCCCAGCCATCAGCTGGCAAGGTCATGCTCACAGTCATTTGGGACCAGCACAGAGTATTCTTTATGGGCTTCCTAGCAAGGGGAACCATGATTACTGGAGATTACTTCACTTCTACAAAAATTATAAATGGTCATCAAAAACAAGAGACATGGCATGCTCACCAAACGTGTCCGCCTTCTGCACGACAATGCCTCAGTTTACAACTGACATGTTGCACAGATGGAAGCACGCAGCTGTAAATTTGAAATTCTGCCGCATCCTCCTTGTTCACCTGATCTCGCACTATCAGACCTCTTTCCAGCTATGAAGTCATTTTTGAAAGGAAATCATATTCCAGATGGCAAGGCTCCGATTTCTTAACATGGCCTTTAGGATAACCTGTTAACCCCAACAAATTAGTTATCTAGAGTTACATACAGAAGAAGAAGTGTGTGCCCAAGATGGCGGCCATGCAGTGCTAAAGTGTGGGGTGTTTACGTGAGCCTTCTTCTGTGAGTGAACTACTTTGTGCGCTCTAAGTGCGTGCTCTGTTTCAGACTCTGACCCTGTGCATAAGGCATCGTCCACAAGTGTCCCTTCCTAGCTCCTGAAAGTTTAAAAAGGAGCCACCAAGAACCCAAGGCAGTCCGCACAGCCCGCTCCTCGGAAGGAAACCCGAGCTGCCGCGTACCGCCGGGGGGTTCCCGAACTGCCGCCGCCAGCACCGCATCTACGGACAGCAAGCTGCCTTGGAAGGATCATCGCCTTCGAGGGCCGCCCGTCTGTGTCGTCCCAGTGATGGACTGTCGCCGCGTTCCCCAGTCAACTGTATTTTCTACCCTGCTCTGAATTTTCTTTCCTTTCTGTATACTTGGACTGTTACTTTCATCCTGAAAAAGCATGTTTAACTCTATGTATACGTAATTCAGTCACCAGCGGCTGCGGAACAACTGACCACGGCGGCGGTCAGACCTGTGACGCAGCAGGGGGTGCTAAGAATGCCTGGCTCCGCTGGACAGGCCGCCATTGGAAACTGACCCTGGCAACGTTTAACGCTACAACCCTAGCTAGTGAAGCTAGTTTAGCAGTGCTCTTACAGGAGCTAGAGGGTATGAAATGGAATGTCATAGGGCTTAGTGAGGTTAGGAGGCCGAATGAGGCATATACTGTACTGAAGGATGGGCATGTACTGTGTTATCGAGGTTTACCGGAGAGGCGACAACTAGGAGTAGGTTTCCTTGTCAATAGGCATATAGCGGGTAATATAGATGAATTCTATAGTATTAATGAGAGGGTGGCAGGCATCGTAATTAGGCTTAATAAGCGGTATAAACTGAAGGTTGTACAGGCCTATGCACCTACATGTAGTTATGATGACCACGCAGTTGAAAGCTTCTACGAAGATGTAGAATCGGCAATGCGAAAAGTAAAGACGCAGTATACTGTACTAATGGGCGACTTCAATGCCAAGGTAGGGAAAAAGCAAGCAGGAGACAAGGCAGTAGGTGACTATGGCATTGGTTCTAGGAATAGCAGGGGGGAGTTACTAGTTGAGTTTGCAGAGCGCAATAACTTACGAATCATGAATACCTTCTTCAGCAAATGGAAGAACCGGAAATGGACATGGAAAAGTCAGAACGGGGAGACTAGAAATGAAATCGACCTCATAATGTGTTCAACCCCCGCCATTATGCAAGATGTAGAGGTAATCGGGAAAGTGCGATGCAGTGACCACAGGATGGTGAGGTCCCGAATAGCCTAAATCTGAAGAAGGAACGCAACAGATTAGTAAGAAAGAAACCCATCAACGAATTAGCGGTGAGGGGTAGGGCAGAAGAGTTCAGGATCTCGCTACAGAATAGGTATTCAGCTCTAACCGAGGATGGCGACATTACCCTAGAAGCAAGGAACAATAATTTCAGAGATATCATTACTGAGTGCGCGGTAGAAGTAGGTGGTAGGATAGTTAGAGAGAATACCGGTAAGCTGTCTAAGGAGACGAAAGATTTGATTAAGAAATGCCAGAGTATGAAAGTTTCCAATCCAACAGACCGGATCGAATTGGCAGAGATATCAAAACTAATCAATAAGTGCAAGGTGGCCGATATAAGGAAGTATAATATGGAGAAATTTGAGCATGCTGTAAAGAATGGGGGAAGCCTTAAAGCGGTAAAGAAGAAATTGGGCATAGGCAAAAACCAGGTGTATGCGATAAGGGACAAGGCGGGCAACGTCATTATGAATATGGATAAGATAGTCAAAGTAGCCAAGGAGTTCTATACAAATCTCTACAGTAGCCAAAGTAGTCAGGACCGTAATGAGATTGGCGGTAAGGAAAAACAGTCAGCCGTTCCACCAGTGACGAAGGACGAGGTCAAGAAAGCATTAGAAATTATTAAAAGGGGGAAATCAGCTGGAGAGGATCAGATAACTACAGATTTGCTGAAGGACGGAGGGGATATCGTGCTAGAAAAACTGGCCACCCTGTACACGCAGTGCCTGGTGTCATCGACGGTACCGGAACCATGGAAGAATGAAAACATTATCCTCATTCATAAGAAAGGGGACTCTAAGGACCTTAAAAATTACAGACCAATCAGCTTACTGTCTATTATATATAAGGTATCTACTAAGGTAATCGCTAAAAGAATCAGGACAACCTTAGACTTCAATCAAGCAAAGGATCAAGCAGGGTTTCGGAAACGGTACTCTACTATCGATCATATCCATACCATCAATCAGGTGATAGAAAAATTCTCAGAATATAACCAGCCCTTATACATAGCATTCATTGATTACGAAAAAGCATTCGACTCAGTTGAAACCTTGGCGGTGATGCAGGCATTGCGAAACCAGGGGGTAGACGAGCCGTACGTGAAAATGCTGGAAGATATATATAGTGGCTGCACAGCAACCATAGTTCTGCATAAAGAAAGTAACAAAATTCCCATAAAGAAAGGTGTTAGGCAAGGAGACACAATCTCCCCAGTACTATTCACAGCTTGCTTAGAGGAAGTATTCAGAGACTTGGAATGGGAGCAGTTAGGGATAAGGGTAGATGGAGAATACCTCAATAATCTGCGATTTGCTGATGACATTGCCTTGCTAAGCAACTCGGGGGATGAACTGCAAATAATCATTGATGACCTAGATAGGAAAAGTAGAAAGGTAGGCTTGAAAATCAATATGCAGAAGACTAAGGTAATGTTCAACAGCCTCGGGAAGGAACAGCAGTTTACATTAGGTAGCGAAGTACTGGAAGTAGTAGGCGAATATGTCTACTTAGGACAGGTAGTAACCGCAGATCTGGACCATGAAAAGGAAATAACAAGAAGAATAAGATTAGGATGGTGCGCATTTGGCAAGCACTCGCAGATTATGACTAGCAGCTTACCGGTATCGCTAAAGAGGGAAGTATATAACAGTTGCATCTTACCAGTACTCACCTATGGCGCTGAAACGTGCAGGCTAACCAAGAGAGTTCTACTTAAGTTGAGGACAACCCAGAGGGCTATGGAACGAAAAATGGTAGGGGTAACATTAAGAGATAGGAAGCATGCAGAGTGGGTCAGAGAAATAACTCAAGTTACTGACATTCTAGTGGAAATTAAGAAGAAGAAATGGACATGGGCAGGACATGTAGTGCGAAGAGAGGATAACCGATGGTCGCTTAGGGTAACAAACTGGATTTCAAGGGAAGGAAAGTGTAGCAGGGGGCGGCAGAAAGTTAGGTGGGCGGATGAGATTAAGAAGTTCGCAGGGGTCACGTAGATGCAGTTAGCACAGGACCGGGTTAAGTGGAGAAATATGGGAGAGGCCTTCGCCCTGCAGTGGGTATAGTCAGGCTGCTGATGATGATGAAACGTAATTGATAATGTTCACTTCGACTCTTTGCTTCACTCGTGTCGTTGCCTTTAAGAATGTTAATTGTGGTCTACTAAATGCTTTGTGTATTCCTCGTTCTGAGTCTATAAACGTCTTGCTCTTGTTGCTTCAGATTAACACGTCTTCGTCTCATTCTCCACGTTTGCTTAACAGCTACGCCGGGCATCAAATGACCACCCCCCTTTTGTCATGTCTCGGTGATAACCTCCGGTGATTACCGAGCGCGTGACAACATTGTACAGCAGTTCACAGAATCACCAATTTTTGTTTAAAGAAGTCTCTGCCACAAAATGATGGAAAAAATATGCAGATGTACCAATATGTTGGGCCTTTGAAAGTGTGGACAAAACCCACTGACATTGCCCTCTGAAGACCACCCACACTAAGGTTTGCAATATGAACAGCATTATGCAGTGTTCTTTTCATATATGTGCATATATATTTTTGTTTTCTTCGTAGTTGTGTACACCTAAAGGAAAAAAAAGAAATAATCCTTGCAGTATGCCATGCTGCCATGTAATTCAGGGTCATGGACCTAATCAAGCCTATTCAGAGGCCCTAAGCATCACTGATGTTGGAATAAAGGTTTGATTTGAACATGCCATATGGGCATCATACAAAGCCAGCTCACTCTACACTGTTTCTTGTGGCTTCGGATAATACAAAGTAATCTGCACACATTGCTACTTAGCACTGCAGCAAAACATACAATAAAATACTAATAGGCTGCAAGCACATGCACTCAGCAGAAACGCACCAATGTATTTCTGGCACTCTTTTACCAGGCCGCTAGAGTTCTACTGGGGTCAAATGCACAACATCTCGTTATAATTATGTCTTGGAGAATGTGACTGCCTAAACTGTCACTGAGATGACGAGCATAATCCACTTCCATTCTCCGCATGGAAGATGCAGCACAATGACTTCTGAAGGCAGTTCCTGGATGCAAGTGTCAGCCAGCCTGGCCAACCTGAAACTCAGCCATTTGAGGTCACAGACGCACAGCTCACCTGACTTGAGCTTAATCTCGAGGGACTGGGCATTGCAGAAGTGCAGTGAGCTGTGTTGGGAACACCACTGGGCTGCTCGGGCAATGACGTTGCTGAAAGGCTCGTACACTGGCATCGAACCCACGCTGCTGCGCGCTGAATGTCGCACTGGCACAAAATCTGCCACACCTGCGCACAATAGAAAGAGTGAACAACTATTTTCAGTGTTTGTTTTCCTTTTCAGCTGGCTAAGGTGAAAAAATTTGTTTTTTACTATGATGACGATGAGAAGATGATGGTGCATAAAGGTGGCTAAGCAATGAGTGTAGTAGTAATAGTAATGTAGTAAAAGAGTTATCATCGCAGGCCGGGCCTGTTCACTGTTCACACCTTCAGTGCAAAGCTAGTCAAGCCAGGAATGGCGATGTAAAGAAATGGAAGCGTGGAGATACAAACCTATACTCCGTTTCATACATCAGGTGCAACGCAGCGAAAGCTACGCAAGTAGTCCGCAAGAAAAAATACAGGAGGCGTATCACTACGCGCTCGTTCTGTAGCCAAGCGGTTCCTGCGGAAACGGGCTCTATTCCGAGCATACACGTTTTCAATAACATGCTTCGCATGCCTAGACATCTTCGCAGAGCGGATCTTATAAAAAAAATGCGCACCAAAAACCCATTTTCTCAAAAAGAGATGCGCAGCGATGAGGGCACAGCCAGCGCCATCTAGTGGCACAGCTGGCAAGGTTGCGGGGCAGTGAAAACGCGGCACGAACAAAAACGACATAAAAACATACAAATTCGCCAAATCCGACCCTTTCTCCCTAAAAAAAGGTGATTTTTATGAAGTTGATGGCAAATGTAAAATGTATTAAGCTTGCAGACAAAGCAACTATTATTTTCTCTCGTCAAGAGCAGGCACTATTTTCCATCGCGGATGTGGAGAGCGCAAACAAGAGTTGTAGCTTTGGTAGTGTTGCACTTGATGTATGAAACGGAGTATAGCTGCTCAGCAGCCAGGCAGTAAAAAAAGACAATGGTGTGAATCAGCCCAGGAAGAGGGGCAGCTGGAAAGGAGAGGTTGAATCAATACCAAAATAAGTGTGTGCATGAACTTAGCGTCAGCAAATTAGAAAATATTCCTCCACTGCTGTACTGCATTTCACACTAGCAGGTACTATGATCATTCTCTAGCTTTTGTTGATGACCCACTGCAGACATGAAAGGTGTGGAGACACCAAATTTTTGGATGCACGTTTTTACTTTAGAACAGTGCACAAGACAATAGCGTACACGCATAAGACATGACATTAAATTCATTTATGCCAGGCAAACAATCTATAACAAAATATTTTCTTATGCAGTTTCGGTTTCAACTACTATGACATCACAAAAAAGCTTTGGTCACGTGAGTCATGAAAAAGCTGCCATTTATAATCGCTGCTTATTCAATTTTTTTTTATCCAGCTTATGAGCAGGTGTTGGAATCACAACTGCACAAGAGAAGGAATTCAGTTATATAAATTATTTATCACTTTTTCTCGCAATCCACATGGATGTTCATGTTGTTTAATGCCCTACAGATCATTTTAAATAGAGAATACAGAATAAAAATTTGATGTATCTACTCTTATAAGAGAGAAAGAGTAATGAAGTCTCACCTCCTGAAGATCCTTTCTACTGGCTATAAGCATACAGTAAGCAATAGGTCTCTTTTTCCTTCAGTTTAGGAACACTAAGCAGATGCATGTGCAGGCCTAGCTAGTACATGTGTTGTTCTCTCAGAAGGCAGATGAAAGGCTCAGGAGCTTTTAGGCCAAGATGAATACAAAGAGCAATACTTCATCACATTCTACACAGAAGCCAGAAGAAATGACAACATGAGCGACAGTAAACGACTGTGGATGACCAAAATTAATGAGCGACAGGCAAAGTGCCCTCATGAATTGTTGTGTTGACATCTTCTAAACAATGCAAGAAGAAAAAATTGCAGTTGTTAAACACTGGTGCCACATCACAGGCAGCATAAAGCAGCCTGTGTAATTCTCACAAAAACCTGTTATTTAAACAGCAGTTTAGATGCCGCTGTGTGGAAAGGCTGAAACTGGAGCCAAGATTCTCTTCTGTCACGATAGGGCTATAATTCAGCTCACCAATTTCCTCGCGCACCGTAGAGCCCACCTCGTAGAAAACACGAACAATGAAGACAAAGTGTTGGCTGCGACGGCCATGCTCACACCAGTAGGACTGGTCGGGGTCAAAGTCCGAGAAGCTGTGGACGTTCGTCTCCTGAGTCTCCACAGCCAGAACACAACCTGTTAATGTGAAAATGAAGCATGTGGGTGTTACTAAGGACAGCAATGTCACAAGTGTATCACGGCAGCTCAAATGACGAAGGCAACAATCTCTTCATGCTCAGCTACATTTTAAATTTCCTGGCATGCACTTTAGCAGTTGCGTGGTTTTCTTACACCACTGAGTGCTTAAAACCAGCATCTGGTCAGAAATATGTGCGTGGAAGCCTCTTTTTTTAGAGTGCATAAATATTTTTTTAACAAAAGCCACTTTTATTTTCTTAACAAAGATCATCCAAGAAATCAAATTTGAAACAATAACTGCCTTCCCGGCAAGGGTTGGCATAATTTTCTTCCGTGTAACCAGTTGCGTAGAATACAATAAGCAGTGACCTTGCATTTGAAGCATGAAATGTCACCGGTTACAAACAAGTGTTATTACATTAGCAGGAAACAGCGACTGTTTTGATAGGATGGGTTGTTTTCATAACATTCTCACCTAATCATCAGTACAGCAACGAACATGGCCTATGGCACACATGTGTGTCAGAAGTCAGGACTTGTACCGCCTTGATCAAGCAGCACACGCTACTTGTGCCTACCAGGTGCTGGCTGGTGTGTGAGCTGCTTGTTGTAACGCTCCAAGAGCTCCTGCAGTGTCTCCAACATGGGCATCCCAAACGGCCCGGCAGAAAGGGTCATCTGCTGTGGGACGAGATTGTGGTACTCCAGCTGCTGGGCAGGCCGGCCCTGGTCCAGTCGTGGCACCAACCACAGCCTGTGCCATACCCAAGCCAGTCAAGGTTAGCAGAAAAGCCCAGCATCTGTATATTCCATTTCAAAGATGGAGAAGGGGATTAACACAGTCACTAACTATAGAGCTCTATGCTAATTTCCTCTTCCAAAAGTTAAAATTCATGTCATGACGCCTTCTTCACACTCCCCTTTTTTTTGGCTGCTGTGGCTAATTTTATGGCTAAGTTTGGCTACTCAACCGATAAAAAATTGGAGAAAAGGCATATCACACTCAAGGGTGTATGACTCCTATTTCTTATTTATTTATTTATGGCGCTGAGTTTGCCACACGGCATAAAAGGTGGTGGTATAGCGACTCCTATTTCTGCAGGTGTCTCTTTTCACAACCACTAAAAGCTTTTTAGGATTCTTGAACCAACTGTACCATTGTAAAGTGAAGCCCAATCCCATTCTAAATAAAAGGCATCAATCTTCACTGCAAACAAAAAAGACAGAGGACCGTTGTTGGAATATGTTGCAATTTTTTAAGACCCATTCACTTGAAATAGTTAAAAAGTAAGCTCTAAATGCACTGTCACAGCTGAAGATAGGGCTGCCTACAGTTTGCATACATACATATTCATAAATTTGCATATTCGCGCACATAAATTTTTCGAACAGTAGAACAGAATCCTCTCACATGAAGCTTCATTATCTTTCTTTTTGCTTTCATGATGCTTTAGGGGAACCTTGAATTTCACACCTAACAGAAAAACTGTGCCTTCCTCAGCTGCAACAACTGTCGGCACCTCAGGTTATTCTTCATCCAGAGCTTAATTCAGATCCGCAGCGATTGTGATAAAGTATAATGTGGATTGCTTATAAAACAGAAGTTACTTGTAGCTTTGAAATGCAGTTTTTACTGAAGCCTACAAATAGAAATGTGATCACTGCAGTCAATGACAAACTCAGTATTTAGGCGAGATCCACTTATGAGCAATGCATAGTACCATCGTGCTACCAAGGTCAAGAAACATTTCTCTTAAAGACCAGCTTTTGTCATGCTATAAATTAAGCTCTTTAGTTCTCAAAACAATAAATTCTAACAACCTTCAAGCACCGACACACCTTTGACAGCAGTCCAAAATTCAAAACATGTTAAACGCCTGCAGTATTTACAAAACAAAACGGAAAAATGTGCTAACAGATGAAGGACAGGAAAAAAGAGGACACAAAACTGCGCTGACTAACAACTTTTGTTCCAAAAACAGCTGAACTGCGCCTTATGTACAGCAAAAAAATAACGAGGGATCGATGCGCATCCACCCAACAAAGGCTATAACTAGCTTATCAATGGCAACCAAGAAGAGACGCTGCCAGAAAGCGAACCGATGGACAACGGAAGCAGAACAAACACACCAAAAAACAAAACAAAAGCAAAAACCACAGAGGGATATATAAAACACGTGTAAAAGATGTAGGTGAAAGGCCAACAACCAACCCGGCTAAAGGAAGACAAAGAAAGAACAAACCGAGAAAGCATTAAAAACTGCAGCAACGCGGCAGAGTGAAGGAACAGTCAAGAGGCACCGTGACTAAAATCATCAATTAGCATCATCATCATCATCATCATCGGCCAGACTATACCCACAGTAGGGCGAAGGCAATGTTTATAGACCCTTTTCTGTTCCGCATCTCCTCAGCGCGGGAGCAGGCGGCCCGCCACTGCTCCCGCCACCGCGGCGCTAGTGTCGACCTTTGCTTCAGGCAAGAGCGTCATCTGCTACAGAAGCACCGCGCTCCACTCTGCTTTCCGAACTGCTCTGAAGCGTTGCTCGCGCTCTGTGGCGTCATTATCGCGCTTTATAGGTTTATGGACTTGAGTGCCGTGACAGGACGATTGCTGGTTACGAAAAGAATGGGCGTCTGCGATAATAGGTGACTGCAGAGCAGTCACCTTTTTTGCGTGTGCATTTCGCCATTTGGTTTTAATGCCTGCATACGTATACATGTGCGTATAAGTGCAAACAATGACAGGTACTACCGCATGCTCCAACACTTAACAGTGACTCAATCTGCCAGTCGCATTAGATGTTAAGTGATAGGTTAAGGAAATTAAGAAGAAGAAATGGGCATGGGCAGGACATATAGTGCGAAGAGAGGATAACCGATGGTCACTTAGGGTAACAAACTGGATTCCAAGGGAAGGAAAGCGTAGCAGGGGGCGGCAGAAAGTTAGGTGGGCGGATGAGGTTAAGAAGTTCGCAGGGGTCAAGTGGATGCAGCTAGCACAGAACCGGGTTAATTGGAGAAATATGGGAAAGGCCTTTGCCCTGCAGTGGGTATAGTCAGGCTGATGATGATGATGATGACGATAGGTTATGCAAGTACTCCGGTAGAAAATTCGCCAGCGTAGTAGTTGTAGTCCGCACTGCACTTCGGAAATAATAGGGGGCCTGAGTAAAAGAAATCATACCGTAGTAATCCTTATAGTTCTAGTGATTGATGACCGATTGGTTTGTGACAGATGATAGCGAGTTAACGAAATCACTGAAGCTAGCTGAACGAGGAATAAAAAAATATGAAAAAAGGGGGTTAAATGGTGTCAGGATCTCAGAATGGAAGCCAATGCTCTATGATGCTAATTGAGTAAATTTTAGAGTGTGCAATTCATCAATTAAATAATTGAAATAGTTAAAAAATGAAAATGCATTAAGAGATGTACTGCTCAGAATGGAAGGAGAATGTTAGCAGATGCTAAGTATCGGTGAGTAAAAATTGTAAAAATAAAAAAATGAAACATGACAAGCATTGTCTGTATGTGCAAAACGCTATAGCGAAGCATCAGTGTCACCCTTATTTTTAGATTTTCCGACGTGATCTAGGTAGGTTGCCTTGGAAGCGAGTGCGTGCTCGCTGTGCTCACTCCTTTTTCATCGCGTTCCGTACAAATTAACTAGGGGTGTGCGAATATTCGAAATTTTCGAATATCGAATCGAATATCATAATATTCGATTCGTTAAACGAATCAAATAGTGGAAATTGAGAATTATTCGAAACTGTTCGAATATCTTCGCAAATTTTCGAATAATTTTCGAATACTTTTCGAATAACTGGCACGAATTAACGTCTCAATTACCTCCGACCATTCTCGCGAAGGCAGCGTCAGCTCCGAGCAGGCACAGCTTGCTGCCGCAATAAACCTACGCGAGAAGCAGAGATCACCGTTTAGGGAGCCTACATGCTTCAGCGTGGCCGCAACACGGTCCATTCGCATGGAAACATTCTTAAAGATTGGACATATCACGAATCGCGGAGGCAACTTCTCGTAGTCGTGTCATAGTTCACACGTCTCTAATCTGCCGAGAAGTAACGCTACATGTTTATTCTCTAAAAATTTCATTCACTTTCATCATCAATAGTTGAGGTTAAGTTTATTATGTGAGTGGCGCATCACATGAGAGTTGCATGAATGTTGTCAGCTCATGCTCATACAACTCTCCACTATATATCTCAGGTCGCCTAGCGCCAGTTGTAATCGCCTAGCGCCAGCTAGAGGGGAGCACGCGAGCTAATTGAGAAAGAATGAAAGCAACGAAAGTCACTGAAAAGAAGAGGAAGATGAGGAGATCACGCGCTCGGTGATAACTAGTTCGAAGAGCCAACAGCAGGGGAAGCGCAACTCTATGGCCTCGGGTTACTCGGACGCAAGTCGGACGAAAGCGTCGCTCAGCCATTCGTAATCTCTGATATATTGTATCATGCAATCTAGTTCACTAAATAAACTCGTTCAAACGTAATTGTTGTAGATAAAAACAACCAGCAACTGACAATGTGCGTAGAGATTAATAGTTGCGCCCCCTAGAGGAGATCAGCGTTTTCCCGTCAGATCTATTACTCCACGAGTTATAGCGCTCTACCGCAGCGCTATAACAGCGCTATAACGAATAGTAGAGCGCTCTATAGCGCTCTACTATTCGATTCGTATTCGATTCGCTGCTTTCACTATTCGATTAGTATTCGATTCGCTTTTTAGCTACATTATTCGTATTCGATTCGATAGCAAGAGTGCACTATTTGTATTCGATTCGGTTTGGAAAAAGTACTATTCGCACACCCCTAAAATTAATGTTTTCATAATCATTATGGTTTTGAGCAATAGCAGACACGCCACCAGGAAAAATTTTTGTGAGGCGCACATGTGAAGCCTCTGACAGTTGATGCCATCTGAACCCGAGGCTTGAGGCGATTAAAGGACTGCCTAATAAAGGAATGACACACCTCCTGTTATTGAGATATATTTTAACCTGACAGGTCTTGTATATTTTCATAATAGCCTTTGGCGCTTTCTTCGCCCCTTTCCCAAGTTGTTTAATTTGTTTCTGTTTTCTCTGCTGGCTAAAACGGCACGAATTAGCCAGCCTCTTCAAATTACGGCTGCGAAGCGCACTTTTTTCATGGGTTAATGTAGTGCACATTATGTTTTCTGAACCATTCTTTTCAAAAGCTTTACACCCCTTTTATCGTTAAAAAGAAATTTGTCCTGTTTGTAGCAGACAGACCCTCCGCTGTTAAAGGTCCAACGAGCCTTGGATAGTTTTCAAAACGTGCACAATCGTATCTACATCTTTTAGCGAAATGGTTGTCAGATCCATATGGTCAACGTCGACATCAGTTGTCCGAGGTTAGATATTCTGTAACTAATGATCATCTCCGCGGACTGCGCCACCAGCTTTTAGTAATATGCCTGCATGAAAAAAAAAATCAGCCTATGATCAATGCACATTTTCATCCACAGCTGCCGATCTCTATGTAACCATAAAGCGCAAATTTTTTTCTCATTCAGTTGATTAAATTTCACTCGTCTGATTTGCTCGGTATCTTTTGCACATCGCTTTACATTGTGTCACTGAGTGCAACTTTGGTGGCTCTTAGTTTTAGATTTTTGCCGTTCCTGATGTAGACAAATGTATGATTAGGCCATATGCTAGGAAATGTATGACGCCAGAGGGACCGTGCCGGTAGCTAAATTTTGATCACTTCTTCGGTGAATGCATGTTTGTAGAGTGTAGGAATATAACCTCTTCCCAGAACTGTGTGTTGCACACGCTTCATGTTGTTCGCAACAATTTGGCTCTCCAGGGTACCGTTGTCTCCCAGTTGCATGACAAACGGCCATTTGGCGGCGGAGAGAACTGTCTCTTCTCCCAGTTACGCCGGTGCCTGCTGAAATATTATGGCTCAAAACGCATTATAATATGTTTCCTCAGTCCTTACACATTCTGAGAAAGATAACTGAAAGTCGCCACCTACCCTCTGAATGATTATTTTCAAACTTTTGCGCTCGATAAATGTCCGGCAGAGCGTGGTTCTTGTAAATCGATTAATAATTCATGGCCAATGCCGGCGCCCACATTGAACTGCAGGGTAACATGTGCAGTACAGCTGAGGATTTGCAGACACTAATACAGAAAAACAAGATATTTGTCTGAAAAAAAAAAAAGAAGCAAAAACACTAAATTAGTGCATGCCTGCTACCGCAGCATCGGCCGCGCTGCCGTATCGGCGTGTAGTCGGTGTGGAGCAAACTTCGACCGCAGCGCCATTTCAGTGCCTAGGCGCAAAGCGCGGCCGCTTTTGGAGGCGCAGTTTCAGAACTAAAAAGGATCTATGAATGATTGGCGAAGGCCTCTCTCATATTTATCCAATTAATATCGTCCTGTGCTAACCACATCCACTTGACTTCTGCGAACTTTTTAAACTCATCCTCCAAAAAAACAGCGCGAACAAACCGGGACGAAAAGAAGAAACCACAGGAACAAGTGCTGTTCCTGTGGTTTCTTCTTTTCATCCCCGTTTGTTCGCGCTGTTTTTTTGGATAATGTATCACCAACTCACCCGCTTAACTATTTTGTTAAACTCATCCACCCAACCAACTTTCTGCCGCCCCTTGCTACGCTTTCCTTTCCTTGGGATCCAGTTTGTTACACTAAGCGACCATCGGTTATCCTCTCTTCGCATTACATGTCCTATCCATGCCCATTTCTTCTTCTTCATTTCCACTACAATGTCAGTAACTTGAGTTATTTCTCTGACCCACTCTGCACACTTCCTATCTTTTAAGATTATGCCTACCATTTTGCATTCCATAGCTCTCTGCATTGTCCTCAACTTAAGTAGAACCCTTTTTGTAAGCTTCCATGCACTTGTTATATATTTTCCTCTTTAGTGATACCGGTAAGCTGCTAGTCATAATCTGCAAGTACCTACCAAATGAGCTCCATCCCAATTTTATTCTTGTTATTTCCTTTTCATGGTCCGGATCTGCGGTTACTACCTGTCCTAAGTAGACATATTCGTCTACTACTTCCAGTGCTTTGCTACCTAACGTAAACTGCTGTTCCTTCCCGAGGCTGCTGAACATTATCTATAGTCTTGTGCATATTGATTTTCAGGCTTACCTTTCTACTGTCACCGTCTAGGTCACCAATTATTCTTTGCAGTTCATCTCCTGAGTTAGTTAGCAAGGCAATGTCATCAGCAAATCGCACATTACTGAGGTAGTCTCCATCTACTCTTATCTCTAACTGCTCCCATTCTAAGTCTCTGAATACTTCTTCTAAGCAAGCTGTGAACAGTACTGGGGAGATCGTGTCTCTTTGCCTAACACCTTCGTTTTGTTACTTTCTTTATGCAGAACTACGATTGCTGTGCAGCCATTGTATATATCTTCCAGCACTTCCACGTACGGCTCGTCTACACCCTGATTTCACAATGCCTGCATCACGGCCTAAAATACTGGCGGAGAAATAGGCACTAAGACCAGTCAAAGGTAAAAAAATTAATGAATGAAAAGCCAACAACCAACGCAGCTAAAAGAAAGATAAAAAGCTCGACACAATGAAGACACTAAAACAAACACCATAGCGACAGCTATGGGGCAAGTGAACAGAACACCGCAGATAAAACCGTGACAAGGAAAAAAGGAAGCTGAAATTAATGAAGGGTAAAAAATACGTCAGTGACCATCGAGAACACACAGAGAACATGAGCAAACCCTAAGGACAAAGGCAATTAAAGACCCAAAAAATATGTTGGCAGAAACTAAGACGTACGAGAGCACAAGAGGGGAGCGTACAATGAGGCAGCAATTCATTACGGACAAGCAAAAGGATGTGTAAGGATCAATGCAAGGCGGAGAGGAAAGACAGCTTTTTCTAGCAGGGCAACTGAGGGTGCACTAACACATTCATTGTTTTGCTTGTTGATAGCGGCAGCTTCTATAATTTCTTGGGTTTGTCAATATTTGTGCTTGGCCAGAATTTCTGTTTACACGAAGCTTGGTGAGAGGTGACGGCAGGGACTGCAGTCCCGACAGTGAGTAGCCAGATTGCCAGACATTCGTCATTAGCATTGCCTTTGCGCTCTAGTAGCCTCTTGTTTAAGCACCTACCTGTCTGGTCAATATACTTTTGCCGCAAGGTAATGGGTAATGCTGCCTGTACTCACCTATGGGGCTGAAACGTGGAGGCTAACCAAGAGAGTTCTACTTAAATTGAGGACAACCCAGAGGGCTATGGAACGAAAAATGGTAGGGTAACATTAAGAGATAGAAAGCGTGCAGAGTGGGTCAGGGAAATAACTCAAGTTACCGACATTCTAGTGGAAGTTAAGAAGAAGAAATGGACATGGGCAGGACATGTAGTGTGAAGAGAGGATAACCGATGGTCGCTGAGGGTAACAAACTGGATTCCAAGGGAAGGAAAGCGTAGCAGGGGGCGGCAGAAAGTTAGGTGGGCGGATGAGATTAAAAAGTTCGCAGGGGTCACGTGGATGCAGCTAGCACAGAACCGGGTTAAGTGGAGAAATATGGGAGAGGCCTTCGCCCTGCAGTGGGTATAATCAGGCTGATGATGATGAATGGGATTGAATAAACGACATCCGAAGAACATGACACAGATGGACCCTGGTTCTTTGTAGCGCATTCTGGAATTTTCTCGCCGGAACCATTAACCTGCTTACAAAGTCTAGAGAGGCGTAAGGGGGTGAAGAAGACAACCTCTACTCCTGCCTTTTTTCCTATTCTTTTAAGATTATGTGAAATTTGGTGGATGTAAGGTATAACAGTCAGCTTTTTGTTGCGAACTCAGTCACTCCTAGGGGATCGGTTATTTTCTTGCACAACTCTAGCGCCAGAGCCAGCAAGCCACCCTTGTCTTCTGAGTCGACACATCCCAAATTAGTAAAAAGAAATATAATCCAGGCCATCTTCCACAACGCTTTATGCAAATCCTGTGAGCATTGTCTAGGGCGGAGCTTTGTCAACATAGCACAAATATTACTAAAATTTGGGTACCCAGCCTTACTACTGTCTTTAGTGGCAGAAAAAATGCTAAGAGTTAATAACCAATCCCCTAGGAATGACTGGGTTCACAACAAAAAGCTGGCGATTATAACCTACATCCACCAAATTTCACATAATCTTAAAAGAATAGGAAAAAAAGGCAGGAGTAGAAGTTGTCTTCTCTGCCCCCTTATGCCTCTCTAGACTTTGTAAGCACGTTAATGATTCCGGCGAGAAAATTCCAAAATGCGCTACAAAGCATCGTGATCCGTTCGTGGCATGTTCTTCGGGCGTCGTTTATTCGTATATTATTCGCCGTATATTACCTTGCGGGAAAAAGTATATTGGCCAGATCGGCAGATGCTTAAATAAGAGGCTACTAGAGCACAAAGGCAATGCTAATGACAAAAGGCCTGGCAATCTGGCTACTCTTTGTCGGGAGTGCAGTTCCTACCGTCGCCTCTCACCGAACTTCATGCAAACAGAAATTCTGGCCAAGCAAAAAAATTGACAAACCCGAGAAATCATAGAAGCTGCCGCTATCAACAAGCAAAACGATGAATGTGTTAGCACACCGTCAGTTACCCTGCTAGAAAAAGAGCTGTCATTCCTCTCCGCCTTGCATTGATCCTTACACATTCTTTTGCTTGCCCGTAATGAATTGCTGCCTCATTGTACGCTCCCCTCTTGTGCTCTCGTACGTCTTAGTTTCTGCCAACATATTTTTTGGGTCTTTAATTGCCTTTGTCCTTAGGGTTTGCTCCTGTTCTCTGTGTGTTCTCGATGGTCACTGACGTGTTTTTTACCCTTCATTAATTTCAGCATCCTTTTTTCCTTGTCATGGTTTTATCTGCGGTGTTCTGTTCACTTACCGCATAGCTGTCGTTATGGTGTTTGTTTAAGTATCCTCATTGTGTCAAACTTTTTGTCATTCTTTTAGCCGCGTTGGTTGTTGGCTTTTCATTCATTCATTTTTTTTACTTTTTACTGGTCTTAGTGCCTATTTCCCCGCCAGTATTTCAATTGCGGTGCCTCATGACCGTTCTTTCACACTGCCGCGTTGCTGCAGTTTTTAATGTTTTCTCAGTTTGTTCTTTCTTTGTCTTCTTTTAGCTGTGTTGGTTGTAGGCTTTTCATTCATTCATTTTTTTACTTTTTACTAGCCTTAGTGCCTATTTCCCCGCCAGTATTTTAACTGCGGTGCCTCATGACCATTCTTTCACACTGCCGCGTTGCTGCAGTTTTTAATAATTTCTCAGTTTGTTCTTTCTTTGTCTTCTTTTAGCCGGGTTGGTTGTTGGCCTTTCATCTACATATTTTACACGCATTTTATATACGCCCCGTGGTTTCTGCTTTTTCTTTTGGTGTGTTTTTTCCTGCTTCTTTTATCCATCTGTTCACTTTCAGGCAGCGCCTGAAAGCTGGTTATGGATAAGCTGGTTATGGATAAGCTGGTTATGGATTTTGTTAGGCGGATGCCGCGACTAGCTGTTTGAGATGAGTGCATGCGCATCAATCCCTCGTTCTTCTGGTTGTATATAAGGCGCGGTTCAACTTGTTTCCGGAATATAGGTCGTTAGTCAGTGCAGTTGTGTGTCCTCTTTTTTCTTGTCCTTCGTCTGCTAGCACTGTTTTCCATTACGATCTACCAACTCGCCCAGCAACATACATTGCTCAAGTGTAATTACAAAAGAAAAATTGTACACTTCACAGTGTACCTCACACGGCCGGTTCCAACTCCCCAGACAGCCTGTACTCCACATCTAAAGAGTGCTGGCTTCATTTTCAAAAATGAAAGCTAATGTAGATAGTACAAGGCTGGAGTGGGCACACGTCTACATAGAAAACAGTATTTATTCATAAATCTCAATAAAAATCTGGCTTGTTTGGTTTGTGCACTCACCAACATCAGCTAGTCAAGACTGACTCTACTAAGGCCTCACATTCTACTGGTGTTCACTGCGACACTTGCAAGAACCTTTGGTGTATATGGTTAAGAATGCCGATTTGAGAGAGATAAACACCAACCAGTTTTTTTCATCCAGTGGGCAAGTTGCAGCTTGGTTTTGGAAGCCCTTCTATAGTTGACCACTGTGTCAATGACAAGTTATGGGTGTAGGAAGAGGAAAAAGTCCCAGGAAAGCAGGTAGAATTCTTTGTATCGATTGACTCAGCCATTTAGTACATCTAGTGTCATGGTACATTCAGCATACGTGAGGAAATGTTAATTGATTCCTCAGAACCCTCCCCACTTCCACACCCATGGTGTGAACAATGTTCCTTGTTTAAAAAGCATGTTTAAAAAAGCTAGGCAGTAATCGCCTCATCTTGATGAAGAAACTGAGTAAGATTAGAAACATCATGTTTTCCTGGTTTTTGCATGCATTTCCTTTTTTTTTAAAAAAATTATTACCAGTCCTGCACATTACATGCCCTGCCCATGACTCCTTTTCAATTTCAGCTAAAATATTCTCAACTCACATATGTTCTCTAATTCACACTGCTTTCTTTCTAGGTGTGGGAGGCGCACAGAGAAATAAATCAGTTCTTCTTGCCACCCCTAGCCACTTTGCCCAAGAGTGGCCCACAGATCCACCCCCGTTTCTTTCCATTTCCTAATGTTACATGTGAAAATTCCGCTTCCACTGGGCACTGTTCTGCTCTCAGCCTCACTGCTAGCATCCTTGTCGAACCCCACAGACCAGATCTACGACACACGATACATCAGTTTACATTTTCCTTTTTTGTGTAATGTATCATGGCAAACCAACGGTTTGTTAGGATAGAGGAAAGAACTTGTAAGGAAGCATAGCAGGGAAAGGCAAAAAGTCAGGTAGGGTGACGAGGCCGGGAAACTTGTGTGGAGGGCAGGCAGAGCTTGCACAGATCAAGAAAAATGGGAAGTCAGTCTGAGAAGAATCTGTGCTGCAGTGAACGTAGCCAGGCTAGCTACAACAATGACAGCAATGACCAGGAGCATATGGGCATAGATGGGGGAGGGGGTTCGGAGTCACAATACTGTCCGAAATTTTCTGAGCGCTGCATCCCTCCCTCACTTAGGTATTTTTTTTTTTTTTTTTTAGCGAGAGCTACATTGGCTGCAAAGTCGCATTTTCATTGTGGCGGTGGCAGAGCCGTGGTCGCATCACTCCTACACCACATCTGGCGAGCTACATCAGTGGTGTAGTACTAATGACTGATGGCTAACTAGTCACTAACCAGTGCTAATTAATGAATAACTAGTCACTAACCAGTACTAGCTAGTGAATAATTAGTCATGACTAAATAGTCATGAGTAATGACAATGACAGGCTATGACGTCATCACATGGTGACGTCATCACGACATCACATCTGGTCATGTCTAATAACCAAAAGTGATGTCATCATGACGTCACATCTGACTATGACGTAACCAGGCGATTCACGCATATATGAAGTTGACTCTGCCGAACGTTCAATCCAGGCGTCCGTGCGGCACCATTCATTTGCGCTTCCTCGAACGCTGAACTACACAGCATATAGAAGCAGAGTCAGTGCAGCAGGCATCAGCGGTGTTTCAAATTGTTTTACAGGAAAGAAAAGGCGCGGTATCTGTCACAATTCTCCACGGACACATTAACCCAGTTGTAAAGAAAAAGAGGAAGGTGGGAGTCAAAGAGGTCCCGTAGTGGAGGGCTTCAGACCAATCGCGCCTCATCGCACTTTAGTGGTCCAAAGTGCCCTCATGGCATAAATAAAACTGTCTCTCATTGCTAAACATGAATGACCACAAGTTCAGTCAGGGAAACGTACCTCACGCTACTTATATCTTGGCATAGCTGAGCTAAGCCACTGCCAATTTTTTTATCATCCATTTCTTTCGACCGACGGCATATAACACCACCAAAAAATCATTTCTGGCTATGCCACTGACAATGGCAAATGAATTTTTCACCATAAATAAATGGACGAAATAACCGGAGTGTACACATACCTAAGACCACGCACATAGCTAGTGCTCCACTTGCCGTATTCACAGTAGGTCATGCGTTCGGTGTCAGTAGACTTGGATGTCTTGAACTTGACACTCTCGCATGTCTTCAACTCCCACATGCAGTTCTCTTTTAGCCAGTTGTTGGCACGCTGCACCAGCACCCTGCATGGCCAAAATTCCATATTAAGTTTTATCATTTGAGGCAGATAAACAGATAAAAACGAACAAGATAGATTGCTTGTTTGTGGCAATGACTCTGCTCCTCAAATTCAAAGATTAGAACTGATACAAATAAAAACAATAAAGTAACCCTGATTTGTGGTACCTGCAGTACATTTCTGCAGAAACATGCAGAAAGACAAAAATAAATAAAACAAAACAGATCTTTACTTCCCGCACCAGAACAGGATTTGGCCACCTTGGTGTAGTAATTGGCCATAACCTCCTATGAACAGAAGGTTGTGGCCAATGAATACTCCTATGAATACTCTAACAAACTCCCAGCCCTCAATCCCCAGTGGCTGTGAAGCAACTGATCACGGCAGCAGTCAGACCTGCAATGCAACAAAGGGTGCTAAGAATCTGTGCTGTTAGAGGGACTAGAGGGTATGAAATGGGATGATAGGGTTTAGTGAGGTTAGAAGGCCAAAGGGCGGACATGTTTAGTGTTATCAAGGTTTACCGGAGAGACGAGAACTAATAGTAGGTTTCCTTGTCAATAAGGATATAGCTGGTAATATAGATGAATTCTATATATTAGTAATGAAAGGGTGGCAGGCATCATAATTAGGCCTAATAAGCGGTATAAACGGAAGGTTGTACAGGCCTATGCACTTACATGTAGTTATGATGACCAGGCAGTTGAAAGCTTCTACGAAGATGTAGAATCGGGAATGCGAAAAGTAAAAACGCAATATACTGTACAAATGGGCGACTTCAATGCAAGGTAGGGAAAAAGCAGGCAGGAGACCAGGCAGTAGGTGGGAGTTACTAGTTGAGTTTGCAGAGCGCAATAACTTAAGAATCATGAATACCTTCTTCAGCAAACGAATCGGAAATGGACATGAAAAAGTCCTAAAGGGGAGACTAAAAATGAAATTGACTTCATACTGTGTTCAACCCCCGCCATTATGCAAGATGTAGAGGTAATCTGGAAAGTGCGATGCAGTGACCACAGGATGGCGAGGTCCCGAATTAGCCTAAATCTGAAGGAACTCAGCAGATTAGTAAGAAAGCAGTCCATCAACGAATTAGCAGTGAGGTGGAGGGCGGAAGAGTTTAGGATCTCGCTACAGAATAGATATTTAGCACTAACCGAGGAGGGATGGCGACATTATCCTATAAGCAATGAACAATAATTTCAGAGATATTATTACTGAGTGCGTAGTAGAAGTAGGCGGTCGGATAGTTAGAGAAGATACCAGGAAGATGTCTAAGGAGACGAAAGATTTGATTAAGAAATGCCAAAGTATGAAAGCTTCCAACCCAACAGACCAGATAGAACTGACCGAAATATCAAAGCTAATCAATGAGCGTAAAGTAGCCAACATAATAAAGTATAGAAGCGTGATTTGCTGGGTGAGTTGGTACTTGTTCAAAAGAAAAAAAGCCAGTGAAAAAGGATGCAGGACCAGCAGGAGACACACACTGTGGCCGGACTTACAGCTGTTTATTATCAGCTCAACCGCATATTTAAAGCCACATTCTTTGCGCAAGTGCACAAACAGTTGCATGTATCACAGTCCGGACGTCAATGCAAACCAGATAAAAAAATGTCACTCATTTTCTCTTTTCCATGATAATAACAGACGAAACACTCATACAATCATGTTCGTTCTTTTATATTAAAAACGCTTCACGCAATTCCTGCTCGTACCTGAACTTCCCGCGTCCAATGACAGTAGTCTTGTGAAATAACGCTGAGCAGTTCTAGCACTCTCTTACATGTATGGCCAGGTTGCTCCTTGTGCCAGAATGCAACGTCCTGCCATGTTCTCTTAGGCGCTCGTTCAAGCGCTGCCCCATCTGCCCTATTTAAAGTTTTCCGCGGGAGGTAGGAATAGAATACACTACCCTCACAGCACACTTTGTGAACTGTGTTTGGTGCTTTGTTTTGCAGGCAGGCTCTTGCTGAGAGCCGGAGATGCGGATACACAGATAGATAATATGGGGAAAACTGGGCACGCTTTAAAGAATGGGGGCACCCTTAATGCTGTCAAGAGGAAATTTAGCAGAGGCAAATATCAGATGTATACTTTAAAGGACACGGTGGGCAATGTCACCACTAATTTAAACAAGATGGTCAAAGTAGCCGAGGAGTTCTATACTGATATCTACTGCAGCCGAAGTAGTGAGGAAAATAATGAGATTGGCAGTAGTGAAAAGCAGTCAGACATTCCGCCAGTGACGAAGGACAAGGTTAAGAAAGCTTTAGAAACTATGAAAAGAGGGAAAGCAACTGGGGAGGATCAGGTAACTAAAGATTTGCTGAAGGACGGGGGAGATATTGTGCTAGGAAAACTGGCCACCCTGTATATGCAATGCCTGGTGTCATCGACGGTACTGGAATCATGGAAGAACGCTAACATTATCAAATTCATGAGAAAGTAAGGGGGCGCTAAGGACTTGAAAAATTACAGACCAATCAGCTTACTGTCTGTTACGCATAAGGTATTTACCAAGGTAATCGCTAACAGAATCAGGACAATCATAGACTTCAATCAAGCAAAAGGTCAAGCAGGTTTTCGGAAATGGTACTCTACTATCGATTATATCCATACCATCAACCAGGTGATAGAAAAATGCTCGGAATATAACTAGCCCTTATAACTAGCCCTTATACATAGAATTCATTGATTACGAAAAAGCATTTGACTCAGTAGAAACCTCAGCAGTCATGCAGGCATTGCGAAATTAGGGTGTGCACGAGCCGTATGTGAAATTACTGAAAGATATCTATAGTGACTGCACAACAACCATAGTCCTGCATAAAGAATGTAACAAAATCCCCATAAAGAAAGGCGTTAGGCAAGGAGACACAATCTCCCCAGTACTATTCACAGCTTGCTTAGAGGAAGTATTGAGAGGCTTAGAATGGGAGCAGTTAGGGATAAGGGTAGATGGAGAATACCTCAGTAATGTGCGATTCGCTGATGACATTGCCCTGCTAAGTAACTCAGGGGATAAACTGCAAAGAATGATTGATGGCCTAGACAGTAATAGCAGGAAGGTAGGCTTGAAAGTCAATATCATATTGTGAAAGAAGGCTAGGTTGAGACGGCAAGGTCGTGACGGCAAGGTCAGCGATGCCTTGTCTAGCGTTTTAATCCGGTGACAAAACCCAGGCACGTGCCGGAGCCGGTGCCGCGGGACGATGATAATGGTATGTACAAATGAAAGAGGAAGATCATGGCATGTACAAATTAAAGAACATCCACGGAAGGCTCACACAATCTGCCCGGGGGGTCGGAAGCGGCCAGCCTGGCCGCTCCTACCTAACCGATGCATCGCGGCGCACAAACGGTTTCAGGCGAGGCACATGAACAATTTCAGTTCCACGGTGGCGTCGATCAGCTGGAGGATCAAAAGGCGTCACTTTGTAGTTCATTGGAGAAGTTTGGCTTATGACCTCATAGGGACCTACATAGCGGTGGTGGAATTTGTCACTAAGGCCAGGGCTGCGCAATGGTGTGTAAAGCAGTACTTCGTCACCAGGACGAAAAGAGACCACTCGATGTGTAGAATCATAGCGAGTTTTGCGGGCTTCCTGGCACGCTGCCGTGTTGAGGCGGGCAAGATGACGGCATCTGGCCACACGAGATAAAAAATGGGTAGGTACTGATGTGGAGTAGTCGGGCGTAGAAAAGAAGGAAGCGTCGAGAATTGTAGTGGGAGGACGGCCGTAAACAAGGAAAAATGGAGAGTAACCGGTAGTTCGCTGTACTGCTGTATTATAGGCGAATGTGACGAATGGTAGAATAGTGTCCCAATTTCGATGATCTGGTGTGATGTACATTGATATCATGTCCGACAAGGTGCGATGAAATCGCTCAGTCAGACCGTTAGTCTGGGGATGGTAGCTTGAGGTTGTCTTATGAAGGGTGGATGAGGCGTGAAGAACTTCGGCAACGACTTTCGAGGTTGTCTTATGAAGGGTGGATGAGGCGTGAAGAACTTCGGCAACGACTTTCGATAAGAAGGCTGTACCGCGGTCACTTAGGAGCACTCGAGGAGCGCCATGACGCAATACAATTGATCGCAAAAAGAAATTTGCTACTTCTTCAGCGGAACCAGTCGGTACAGGTGCTGTCTCAGCGTAGCGTGTGAGGTGGTCGACAGCTGTTATAATCCAATGGTTACCCCCACAGGAGAGAGGTAGGGGACCATATAAGTCGATGCCGACTACGTCGAATGGCGTGGTGGGACAAGGAAGAGGTTGTAGAAGGCCAGCGGGCAAAGAAGTCAGCCGTTTGCGACGTTGGCACAGAGGGCAGGATGCGACGTATTTGGCAACGGTGGAAGATAAGCCAGGCCAAAAGAATCGTTTTCTCACGCGGTCGTAGGTTTTGTCAAAACCAAGGTGACCTGCAGTAGCGTCATCGTGGAGAGCCGCCAGTATACGTGGGCGAAGCACACGCGGCGACTGGGATCCAGCGAGTTCCATCAGGACAATACACGTAGCGGAGTAAGATGCCATCTTCGAGCTTGAAATTGCGAAGCTGTCGGCGAAGCCTAGCATTGGGAGGGCCCGAAGCGCCGATAAGGCGGTCGATGATAGGACGGCAGTAGGCATCGGCTAATTGCTGTGAGCGGAGAGCATGCTTGTTCTCAGAGTCGTCAAAACAAACGGTTGTGATATAAGTCAGGCAAAGAGATGGTCGGCTCTGGTCAGAGGTGGAAATGAATTGGGAAGAAAAGCAGCAAGTGGGTTCCGTAAGGGGACAGCGAGAGAGAGCATCGGCGTCTTGGTGTTGGCGACCAGATTTATAAGTGACGTCGAAATGGTATTCTTGCAGGCGTAGAATCCAGCGGCCAAGTCGGCCTGTCAAATTTTTGAGTGAAGACAACCAGCAAAGAGCATGGTAGTCGGTCACAACTGTGAAGTGCCGACCGTATAGGTAAGGGCGAAATTTTTGGACTGCCCAGACGACAGCAAGACACTCCTGCTCGGTAATGGTGTAGTTTTTCTCAGCTGGAGTGAGAGTCCGACTGGCAAAGGCAATCACTTTCTCACGCGATGTTGCATCCCACTGCAGAAGTACAGCGCCAAGACCGTGACCACTGGCATCGGTGTGCAGGATAGTTGGAGCGCTGTCACTGAAGTGGCCAAGAACAGGATCTGATGTGAGGGCGTGCTTGAGGTCATTAAAAGCAGTTTTGCACTGCTCAGTCCACACGAAAGGGCTGCGTGCTTTTAGTAGCTCATGAAGTGGTGCAGCAGTAGTTGCAAAATGCCTTATAAAACGCCGGAAATAGGACGCGAGGCCGAGGAAACTGCGCAAATCTGTAGTCCGTTGTGGACGAGCAAAGTTCAAGACCGCGATTATTTTTTCAGGATCTGGGCGAATGCCGTCATGGCTGACCAGATGTCCCAATATTCTAATTTCCTTCTGTGCAAAGTGGCACTTCTTGGTGTTGAGCTGAAGGCCTGCCGAAGCGAGATAGGTGAGGACTTCATTCAGGCGCGTGAGATGGTCATTAAAGGTTGCCGAAAAGATAACAATGTCGTCCAAGTAACACAAACAGGTTCTCCATTTTAGGCCATGAAGTACAATGTCGATCATTCTTTCAAATGTCGCTGGTGCGTTACGAAGTCCGAAAGGCATAACATTAAATTCGTAAAGGCCATCGGGTGTTGCGAAAGCGGTTTTTTCTTTGTCATCCTCGTGCATAGGTATTTGCCAATAACCTGAGCGAAGGTCCAAGGTCGAGAAATATTCGGAGCCTTGGAGGGAGTCAAGGGCGTCATCAATTCGCAGGATCGGATATACATCTTTGCGGGTAATTTTGTTGAGTGCGCGGTAATCAACACAAAAGCGTACCGAGCCGTCCTTTTTTTTAACTAGCACTACTGGGGAGGACCATTGGCTTGTTGAAGGACGAATTATATTGCGATGGAGCATGTCATTTACATTTTCTTCAATTACTTTTCGTTCAGAGAGGGAAACCCGATAAGGCCGTCGGCGAATGATAGAGTTACCTTCAGTAATGATGCGATGGTGCGCAACACTAGTCCGTCCCAGAGGTGTGGAAGTGGCACCAAAAATGGCTTGGTGGTGTCGAAGCAATGTCAGCAGTTCTTGGCGTTGGTTCGGCGGGAGTTTAGGGTTAATAGTCTTTGCGAGAACAGAAAGAGAGACGTCTGACGAAACACGTTGCTGAGGCGGAGGGGCGGTGAGCACCATCAGGGAAAAAGGTTGAACATCCACCATACAATTCAGAGAAGTTCTTTTTGGGAGCACAAGGGATTCACGTGAAGTGTTAGTGGCCACTACTGTCGCAGAGCCGTTGTGGAACCGGACAAGACTTGACGGGAAGGCGATGCCGCGTGGAAGATGACTATATGATGGTGCAATGAGTACGTCCCCGTCAGTGATGTGGTCAGAAACAACAGTAAGCAGTTTTTCGCACTGAGGAGGCAAAACAGTATCAGCGGCGGCAACGAGGGGATGATGTCGTTCAGAAAAGTCAGATGAAAAATCGCTGTCTGTCATATGGATAACACGGTCACCACAAGAAATTAACGCTGAAGCGGTTGACAAAAAAATCCCATCCGAAAATCTTGAGATGCGCACAAGGTGAGAGCACAGCACACTGCACATGATGGCGGATGCCGTCGATAACAACTCGTACGGTGCACTTCGCTGAAGGGCGCAAAGGGACGTCATTGGCTACACGGAGTTCAGGCCCATCATATGGGGTTGTCACTTTTCGCAAACGGTAGCACAAATCAGCGTGAATGACAGAAATTGCAGCCCCTGTATCAATCAAAGCTTCAACCGGTAAACCTTCAGCGATAACAGCAATCACGTTATACGGGCGATCGGGAGGACTTTTAGTAAGTTCGCAGAGTGCAGTTTGACCTCCGGAAACTGCAACACTTAGTTTTTCGGATGGCGGACAGGGAGAACAGTTGCAGGGCGGAGAGGGGAAACTGAGCGGCGGTATGGGGATGTGGACCGGCATCGGGATACATGGTTCCCACGAGGCTCAGAGGAAGATACTGGAGGTGGGGAGGATCGTCGAGGTGGGCTTGGAATAGACCGGCGTTGATAATGTGAGATTGAAGGCATGTCGCATTCGAAGGTGTCGTAACCACGGCGCTCGTTCTGAAGGCGGCGACAACAGAAGCGGGATATATGGCCTCTAATACCACAGTAATAGCAGACTGGTCGGGGGGGGACGCCAAGGTGCGTAATTGGGTTGTGTAGGTTGAGCCATCGCCATTGCATTGACGTGGTTATATGTTGGTGCTGGTTGGGGCGGGGGAACCAAAGAAGGGGGGGATGCAGCGACGTGCGCGTAGGTCGGCGCTGGGCGGATTGCAGAAGGTTCGGATGTCATAGGGCGGCTGATGGTAGCTAACTCTTCTTTAATCATATTGCGGAGAATGGCGTCATTAGGAGGTGCGGAAGAATGATCGCAGCCATGTCGACAGAAAGGATTGAGGGCTTGAAGCTCCTCGCGGATGATTGCTCGAATCATTGCCCGCAGATCAAGGTCAGCAGAGGTCGGACCAGTTGCGAAGCCGGGCTGTAATCGAGAGGACTGCAGCTGGTCGAGGCGTTGACAGGTCGTAATAATTGAGTCAACACTTGAAGGATTCTGGGCAACTAAGGTGTGATATGCCATAGCATTGATCCCTTTTAAGACGTGGTGCACACGTTCATGCCATAGCATTGATCCCTTTTAAGACGTGGTGCACACGTTCAGGTTCCGTCATGGTGGGACTAATGCACCGACAAAGTGCAAGAACAGCCTCTATGTAAGACGCATATGATTCATCGGGACCTTGAAGGCGGGAAGCGAGCTTGTTTCTCACGATCTCAGTCCGAACTGCCGGGTCAGCGAAGTATTGGCGGAATTGCTGTTTGAAAGTGGTCCAGTTAGTGGTGTGGGGTTCGCGATTAATGAACCAGTTTCTGGCGACCTCAATTAGATAGAACGAAACGTTGAGAAATTTTAAAGCATCGTCCCACCGGGTATAGGCACTGTAGCGTTCATATGTGTCAAGCCAGTCATCCACGTCTTTGTCACGACGACCAGCGAACAGCGGTGGGTCGCGTTGACGTGTGGGCAGAGTCGGAGGCATCGGTGCAGCTCAGGTAGAGGGTCCGGCCGGGTCGGGATTGCTCTCGGTGGACATGATTATGGTGGTAGTTGCCAAACGGCGACCGGAACGTAGCTCCAGCGAGAGGCAGCAAGGGGATCGAATTCGACCTCCACCACTTGTGAAAGAAGGCTCGGTTGAGACGGCAAGGTCGTGACGGCAAGGTCAGCGATGCCTTGTCTAGCGTTTTAATCCGGTGACAAAACCCAGGCGCGTGCCGGAGCCGGTGCCGCGGGATGAAGATCATGGCATGTACAAATTAAAGAACATCCACGGAAGGCTCACAATATCAACAGCCTCGGGAAGGAACAGCAGTTCGCAATAGGCAGCGAAGCACTGGAAGTGGTAGGCAGATATGTCTACTTAGGACAGGTAATAACCGCAGATCCAAACTATGAAAGGGATGTTAATAGGAGAATAAGTTTGGGATGGAGTGGATTTGGCAAGTATTCACAGTCTATGACTAGCAGCTTACCTGTATCGCTCAAGAGGAAAGTATACAACAGCTGTATCTTACCTGCATTCACTTGTGGGGCTTAAATGTGGAGGCCGATGAAGAGGGTTCTACTTAAGTTGAGGACAACACAGAGAGCTTTAGAACGAAAAATGGTAGGTGTAACATTAGTATATATGAAGTGTGCAGGGAGGGTCAGAGAAATAATTCGAGTTGGCATTCTAGTGGACATCAAGAAGAAGAAATGGGCGTGGGCAGGGCATGGAGTGCGTAGAGAAGACAACCGATAGTCGCTTAAAGTAAGAAATTGAATTCCAAGGGAACAAAAGCATAGCAGGGGGCATTAGGTAGGCAGATGAGGTTAAGAAGTTCGCAGGGGTCAAGTGGATGCAGCTAGCACAGAACCGGGTTAATTGGAGGAATATGGGAGAGGCCTTCGCCCAGCAGTGGATATAGTCTGGCTGATGCTGATGATGATCTTTACCAAGTATTGGAGAGACATCATCAAATTTTTAATTATTAAATTCATGGTGATGCATAGTTAATCTTAGGTTCCTTTCATTTGCAAAGTTCTATAGAATGGTCACATCTGTAGTTTGAATGCTTCTCAAAACTTACAGCCACATCCTCTTCTTTTTTTAACTATATTGCTGTCCATTGCCTTGTTTTAATAAGATTGTCTTCCTTGTGCATATGAGTTTTCTTAATTGTTACATGTCCCAGCCAGCCCTGTAGCATGAATCGATGCAAAGAGTAAAATTTTCTACCTAACAGCACTGAATGCAAGCAACAGAAAGTAACTTTCATAACATGAAAGCTGAAAAGAAGTTCTCATTAGAGCCAGCTTGAAATTCTGTAGAATTAAAGAAGTGGCTTGTCGAAGCTTTTAATTTTATTTAGCTTGATTTTGGTGGCAGACAGTCAACGACTTTTGTGAACACTGTGAAGGCAGCAGCATGTGAAATGACACTTAGAATAAGTATAATTCTACAAGACCGAGCACATATGTTGGTATAATTTCTGATGCATATCATATCCTAATGAAACATCCCCAATGCAGCATTGTTGTTAACTGCCAATCCAACAGTAACGCCTGTCCTGTCTATATCTGTGTCGTTCTTGTCTTTATTGGAGCCATGTATTCAAGAAACAACTAATGTTCTCGCATTATATAGTAGCTACTTAGCCCTCAGCATGTTGCCATTTCCATTGATTTTATTCACTGAAATGCCCCCAAAGCTTCATATAATGAAAAAAAAAAAAAAAGAGAGAAAAATAAATGCACAAAGAAAATACAACAGCAGTTATGACTCTCAGCTCTTTATCGAATGTCAATGCTGATGGTAAGCTTGCACAGCATTTACCAGCTTGCCGAGCTAGTTGCACTGCTTACCCCGAACAGCTCTATGCTAAAATATATTATAACGAGAGAACAGGAGTAAGCATAGGGAAGGAACTATTTAAAATCGATCATCTGTAAGACAGCCTCCAAATAAGGAATGCAATTCAGTACAAATAACAAATGCACAACACACAATTACACAAGAAAAAACATAAGCAAATCTAGTAAGCAGTGTACAAAATGAAGCCACCCTGGGCTCTGATTCGTTCAAACTTTACTTGAACTGAAGCTCTCATCCCATCAGTATTATACCTCTGTCACACGAACACTCCTGATCTTCATTGAACTCGATCTGCATTGGGGCGTCCAAGAAGGATTGAAGCGCGCTGCACGGCCATTTTGAAAATTGAAAAAAAATATACAGGAAATGGGCTTCGGGCGAAAAGCTACAACGATAGCTTGAGAGATGCCCGAGGCCCAGTAATGGCAGAGCAACAGGACGTGTGACATTAAGGTGAAGATATGCATATATAACATGAAAATTATGAAGCACAGAAAGAGCCCATATGTATACAAATGAAACAGCAAGTTAAAAACCAGCCCAGTAAATTAACGGCCCACAATAATGTAACAGTATGAAGTGACTATATTCTTGTAATAATGTTTAAAGGCCCACTGTCCACCCTCCAGTCGAAAATATTTTCTTCCCCGGTGACTGTGAGACTTCGCCCCTGGAACGCAAGGCCGCAAAATGTTTTTGAAAAGAGTAACTAATAACGCAGTTACAGCCACCGCAATCACCCGATTCTATCCTGCCTCTCTCCTTCCGTTCCCTCGCAAAGGTTTTTCACTCTCCTGCCCGAGGTCGTCTAGCCTCCGCAATACAAATTCCCCTTCCTCCTCCGCGTTTGGCGGGAGGTGGGGCGTGGCTCTCCGCGAGCGCAAAAAAAAAAAAAAAACGATCGAGGGAGCGCGCGCCGCTGGATTCAGTGTGGCCGTGGCGAGGGAAAAGCGCGCTGCGAGCGGTAGACACCCATCCTTCTCCCGTCAGTCAGCGAGGCGGACCAATGGACGTCGTTCCCGGTACGTACGTCATTATCGGGGCCCGTCGGGCCAGCGCAGGAAGCGGTGAAGCTGGCTTCTCAAAGGAGAGCATGAGGGAGCTTTGAATTGTATTTTCGATGCTTTGCGGCGCGCGTGTCGCTGTAGAATTTTGCACAGACTATCTCCGGTACCTGATCGAAACACTGGGCTCCTTTTCTTAAAAGGGCCTTCCCTGGACAGTGGACCTTTAAGGCAAGGAACGGAAAGTAAAGAGATACAGTGCGGAATTGATAAAATATAGCTTAAAGTCCTTAATTGAGGCGGTAAAGATGTTTGGGTTGTGTATGCTATAATGATTTAATATGCATGGTAAAGTAAAACGAAGGCTCTGGTTACCGTATAACTTCCTCGTTCGAGGAACGTCCCATATTTCTTTACTTCTGGTGTGAATGAATGACCACTGAGAAGTTTTGTGTACGCTGGGTGACGTCAAAGGCGGCGATGCCCCCTCTCGAATGTGCTTGAGAACTCGAGAGCAATTGAGGGAGCGGCTTCGAGCCAAGCAGGCTCAGGCTTGATTGCCTTTGAAAGTTGCCATGTGACAACCTCGATCTGCATTGAGTTGAGTGCAGATTGAGTTCAATGAGAATTGAAAGTGTTCGTATGACAGAGAGGTTCCAATTAATATGAAAAAGCTTGAATTAAGGAGAGAGAGAGAAACATATATGGGATCACAGGCACCCAGATGTGAATGTCGGGCTAGCTGATGAGCCAGCTCATTTCCTGTGATCCCTGCATGGCCAGGGACCCACTGTATAGTGACTGACGATGGAGCCAAGGAATGTAAGGCGTGGTGTAGTTCTGTTGTTAGGTCAGAAGGAATTAGCTGGTGCTGCAGCATGCCACCATGGAGTCGGAGTAAATTGTGTACGAAGAAGTGCAGGAAGCCCAGAGAAGGACATGATGGCATGAATGATAAACACAATCTCTAAAGTAGCGATGGGGGGAGAATTACTGTATGGGCCGCATGTATGAAAGGAAGGGTCCGTCTGCAAGGAGGTGAAGATTACATATGCCGCCGAACCAGTGTCCGATATGGTGGCGTTTGTGTATGCTACGGTCTGTGTGGATAAGGGAGGACTGCAGTGAGCTGCCTGCGCTTCCCTGAAACCCTTATTCATAGCAGGGGCCATATAGGGCAGGGACGAGGTAGAGGGCGAAGCGCATGCTGGTGGGAAGGGTGAATTAAGGATGATTGCACACATATATATGTATGCAAGGTCACCAGAAATTTTGCTGGCATGTTAACTAGCAATGAGCGACAGAAGGTTGTTCCATTCACTGATAGTGTTAGGTATGAATTATCGCACATATAAAGGTATGAATGTCACATTCATGCAGTTTCAGTGTTTTACTTATAACATGCATGTCTTCAAATTCTTACACTTTTCAATGAATATTGTATTCATTGTTACCTGCATGAACTCCTTATATATGTATGCTGTCATATATATCTTGAATGCTTAATGACATTGACAGTCATATAGAAATGCATATAAACATGGGAACAAGAGCATCCATGAGTTGCAGCAGCAGGTGGCACGTTGCTTGTATGTTTTCGACATTCTAAGCGGTATAGTCTGCTTAATCTTTCGCTGTGGCGTATGTACATTTCACAGAATGTGCTCAACGGCTGCATGCACTTCAACTTAACTGCAGACTAGCAGCTCTTCGTATATATATATATATATATATATATATATATATATATATATATATATATATATATATATATATATATATATATATATATATATATATATTCACGTATGTTAACAGAATCTGAAATGCGCGCGCGCATATTCAATTAACTGTTCTGCGCATCAGAATGGGCAGTAGCGCAGCTGCGCAAGCCCGCAAGCTCCGCGCGCACGAGCTCTTAATTTGTTTTGACTCGACTTAGAAAGTACAGCTGCCCACGGCAATTAATTGCTAACATTAATCAACTGAGAAACAACAAAGGCCGCGGCCTCACGACAGCTCAAGGAAGTTTCCATTGCTTTGGCGACCTCTAGTTAAAAAACCAGTTGATACGCGTAGAAACAAGCTGCACGGACATCAATCAAACATCTTGATGCACGCGCTTGATTTCTATTTGCAACTGCTATGAATTACCAATAACACTGTAGTAAATATTATGTACTTACTTGGTTGGCCGCACTGGTTTATGAACAAATATTGACGCACAAACAATATGGCATAGCTAAACACAGGTCTCAACTACAAACGCAGATATGCGCCCTTCGATTTCGCTCGGCGCGTTGCGAAACAACACGATCGCATAGCGCTAGCTAGTGTGCATAAAAGCGATTGCGGAGCGCTTCACCTAAATGGCTCGAACGTCGGCAAGTTGGAGACAGCACCCGGATTGATGCAGCACGGCAAAAAGTCCACAAAAGTGAGTGTCTCATCCAAATACGCGACTTGCTGGCGATGAGACGACGGTAAAGACGAGAGATCTGAGCATTCCACAAGTGTACTGATATTAGTGTC